>NW_007728659.1:132810-145734 GCF_000696425.1 Galeopterus variegatus | reverse complement strand
ATTTATTTATTTATTTATTTATTTTATTTTTATTTTTATTTGTTTGTCTTTTTGTCTTTTTTTGTGACCGGCAACGGATCGCAACCCTCAGTGTCGCGCCCGTACCGGACCAGGACCAGCAACGGGATCGCAACCCTCGGTGTCGCGCCCGCCCCTCGCTCAGCCAGTGAGCTGCCGGTCTGTATGTGGGATCCGAACCCTCAGCGGGAGCGTCGCCACACTCCCAAGCGGCGCACTGTAGCAGTGCGCCACCGGGCTGGCCCTACAAATGTCATTTTAAACTGAAAAAAAAAAATCAACTGTAAACTTTTTTATTGCCTGAAACAGTTGAGATACTTTTCCATAGGGCAAAACAAATTTCTATTAGTCAAAACCAATAAATACAGCATCTTCTACCTTGTACTATTGAAAAATGAATTCAAAAAATTTTTCTGAACAGTTATTCAAAATGGCTTACATATAGCTTCTTTTATGCAATATTTTTAACTTCCAAATCCAACTGCTTTTCCTGGCAGTTACTGACAGTGTTAAGTCTCATCTAATTTTAATGATTTTTATCCAGCTACTACACATGCCATATATTTAAATCAGTAAAATATTTAAAAAATCAGAAAAATGAACTTCATGCTGTATCTATATAAAACACTGCTATTTCGGAGAAAAATTCACATTTTTTGTTTGCTTTTTTGTTATTGTTGTTATAGATTAATAACAAAGATTCTTTATAATATTTTTGTTTACACAAAGCTCTATGCCCAGGCAATGAGTTAATAGTCACGAAAATTTGACTCCTTCTGCTTATATGTTTATCAGTCTGCTTGATTTTTGAAGTGACAGACTTCATTTTAACTTGGATTGTATTATAATGAAATGTAGTTTTTGGTGTTTCTGCTAACTATTGATGGAGACAAATTTTCCTCAGTAATTTCTGCTTTTATTTTAGACAAAGCTACACACCTTGAGGAGAAAATTAAAAACTTATATGGTTACTCTGCCTCCAGTCTTTGCATTTTTTATTCATCTTATGTATATTGATTCTCGTATTATAAGAAGCTCTCAATATGGTTGCAAATAACTTGCTGAGTATTTTCCTATAGTTACCATGGCCACTCACCTCATCTTCAAGTAATGGTATCTCTACATTTCCCAGAAGGCTATGCTTCTCCATGTCCCGGTCACTTTGTAGATATTCTTCCTTCTCAATGAGTAAGCTCCTTTAAAATTACAAAGAAATAGAACTGATTGAAATATTATCATTAAAATGTTAACAACTACCTGATTTGCATATTCGGGATTCAAAATATTGGCTATATGTATATATTCTCTCTCTCTCTCTCTGTGCATATACACTCCTATGTTTTTTGTACTTTTTCCTTTCAAATGTTTTTCTTCTTTAAAGTACTTGAATAGGTAATTTTTAACTCAGGAAAAGCAACACACTTGTTCACTTAACATACGAAAACCATATACAAAACAATAAAATAATGTAATTTACTAAACACCTGACTTAAAGGTATGATTACCCATTTATATTCACCACATAGCAGTACCGTCAACAAAACTATTTTTAAAATATACATGCAAATATCACACTTAAAATGATTTATGACTCAACAGTTATTCCCTCATGTTTCTATAGCATTTGGGTCATCCAGTGCTTTCCTCTCCAATGTCATGGATTATTTGTCAGTTTACCCCATTTATCTGTGAAATACTAAAGAACACTGCATTAGTTTTCAGGGACTTCTGTAATGTATTAGCAAAAGCTTGATGTAAAAAAAAAAAAAAAGAAATTTTGTCTCTTATAATCCAGGGCACCAGAAATCCAAAAATATTTGTCACTGGACCAAAATCAAAATATCTGTAGGGCTGTACTGTCCCTGGAGACTCAGGAGGAGCATTTGTTTCTTGGCTCTTTCAGGTTCTGGTGGCTGCCAGCATTCCTTGTTTCGCAGCCATATCACACCAATTTCTGCCTTCATGGACACGTAGCTTTCTGTATGTGTCTGTGTGTATTTTCTCTTTCATACAAGTCAACTCTCCCTCTGCCTCTCTTATAGGGACATGTGATTGCATGAGGGCCCATCTAATCTCATTAGGGCATAATCCAGGATAATCAGTTCATCTCAAAACCCTTAAATTAACCACATATTTTTATTATATAAGGTAATACTTACAAGCTCTGAGTATTAGATACTTATATCTTTGGGCGACATTTTTCAGCCTATGGTAAACATTTGGATCATTCACACATTGTAAGTGTCTAATATTTTTATCCTGTAGCTGGCCCACAAACCTATCTCAAATTGACTGAAGTTGGGTTGTGCTTCAGTGTTAAACATCATTTGGTCAGCACTGATTTATGCTGAAAACTAAATATGTCAAAGCAAGGAGTGGGAAAGTTTATGGAGAAAATAAAGCACTGTTAAAATCATGATGTCATATATTTATGTCTATTAACTTATTCTCCACCATGACCTTATGAGATAAATATCATTACCTTTATATAATACATGAGTAAAGAGGTTCAGATGTGTCAGATCTAGGCTTCAAACCCACATATTTCTGAGTCAAAACCCATTCTTCACTGAAATCATGGTGCCTTAAAAAAAAAATCAGAAGAGTAAAATACTCCTCAGGATGACTTACATATTAGCATAAATTACAATATGAAGTGCCCTTGGTCATTAAGATATCAGACTTGATTTAAAATGAAAAGCTAACAGTTTTCTTTTTTTGCATTTGTTAATGATAAATGTGAACTTTAAGCAGTGACTATCTAGCAATAAATTGTTAGAAGCTCTCCTGTTTGTTTTGTTGATGCTTTATATAAATGAGTGTTTAGGAGAAGAGTTTTGTTTATTCCTTTATTTATTATAGCTTAACTGTTGCAAAACATTATGTGCTGCACAATCCTAGTGCCAACAAATAATGAATAATTACCTAGTGCTGGGGTTCTAAATAAGACCCATACCAACAAACAGATGTCAGTAGGATTTTGGCTCCAGGTTTTTGCCTGCAGGAAGTCATTAAAAGATAAGTGGAAAATCAAGTCTGTTCCCTTGGTAGCAGAATTTCTACCATTTGGAGTCATACAGGGAGGCTTATTTTCGGACAACAGCAGTAGCTCCCACATTAGATGGTAATCACTCTTGCATTTATAGATTCCTTGCAAATCAAACCCAGATAGGCAATGAAATAATCTTCTCTATATTTACTTTTACGCTATTTTAGAAAAGTAGCTCTGAACAAACCAAAAATTTTTACACAATCCTACCCCTCAGTAAGTTTCATAGTTCAATTTTTAAAAAATCATATTGTGGTCTATTTGTGTACTCTTAATGACTTTCCACTATCTGGAAAGTAGCATTATATTCCAGCTGTGCAAACACTGAAATTTGTATTCTAAAATGGTTGATGCTTAGGAAGAAAGTCGTGATTGAAACCAGGTGCAGATCATTATGCTTAATAATCAGTGCTTTTCTTTCTTCTTACATTTTAGCATCCTAATGATTCTGCAAGTTACATTTTCAACTCACAAGTTTGCAGTGACCTAAAATAAAGGTGTATTTGCTTAGTAATAACAGCCTTTTTTGTCAAATTGAATGCGTTAAGCTTTAGATAGTCTCCATTAGAGGACATTTTTGATTAAAACATATTTTTAAGTAATGACAATAAACCATTAAAAGAGTGTAGGCCAATGAATACTAAGTGCTTTTTGGGTATCAGCAAGTAACAATAAAGAAAAATATATTGTGCTTTAGAAAAGATCAAGAAATATGTGAGAACTCTAGGTACTACAATCAACAGGACTTCTAAAGCTATAATGGCACAAACTTGCCATCAATAAATTACGGCTGTGTAGTATGTTTCCAAAATTTTTGTTCATATATAACGAGTGAATTATTCCTCTAAAATTGTGAAATGTCAAGCATTTTAAAATATACTTTTGAATTACTGAAACATTTTAAATAAAATTGTAGGAATAATGCTTTGTTTTTGTGTTCTTTTAATGCATGCAACTGATACAAATCAAATTAGTAACATATAATTCAGATGGATAAATAATATGTGCAATAATAAGAGTATAGATACTACCTACAATTGTAAACAGAAGAACAAAGTTTAAAAGAATTACTTTATTAGTATCAGATGATTTTGGATAATACAAATAGAAAAACAAGTTTAAGTAGAAACCTACTTAGATTTCAGCTGTTTCCTACTTTCAGGTTTATGGAGAAAAACAGGTGGGAAATGCTAGCGAACGACACCAATACAGTATAATCACTTACAGCATGAATCCCAAATTATAGTTTAATGTTTTAATGACTTCAATATTTATGTCACTGAAAGTTGCCTGAGGCAGTTGCACCACTTTGCACTATGTTGTTCTCTACAGTGCTTATATATATATGTTTTTTTTTTCCAAAGTGGTAAGTTGAGTTTTGATAAAAGTTATGATGGATATATAACATCTTATTTCAATTTTGCTTTTCTTTTTGTGATATGGGCAGAAGGTATCAGTATGATTTTGACTTGTTTTGTTGTTATGAATAAGGATTCCCATAGGTAAAAAAATCTACAAACATTCTTAAAATTACCATTGTTCATGTAATTAATGATGAAATTAGAGAAATTACTCAACTTCACATAGCTAAGTGGCAGACCTGGATTTAAACACAGGCTGTCTAGCTCCAGAATCTACTCTTTTAACCACAATGTCGTAATGTTGTTATAAAAGTAAGTGCCTGTTACCTGTTTGTATCAATTAACTTCTCTTGTGGTGAGGAGACCATACAGGGAAAGACTCTAAGACATTCATGCGTTTGTATATTTTCCACTCCCTGCGTGTGCATAGAATCTGTGATTTGCTACTAAAAAATAAAATATGGCAAGGGTGATGGAATGTCAATTTTTTTTATTGTGTTACTTTCTATAAAACTCAGTCTTCCTGGCATATTCACCCTGAAAACTTTCATTGCTGGCTTAGTGAGATAAGTAGTCATGTCATGAAAGTCCATAAGGCAAGGAAATGTGGGTACTCCCTAGAATATGTGGGTGGCGTCTAGACACAGTGGGTGAACTCCAGGAAATGTGTGGGCAACCTCTAGTAGCTGCTGTTGACCTCCAGCCAAAAGCTAGCAAGAAGCTGAGCCCTCAGTCCTACAACAACAAGGAAATGAATTTTGCTGACAATCTGAGTGTGTTTGAAGATAGATTCTTCCCCAGTCAAACATCCAGATGAAAAGACAAGCTGAATGATGGTTAATTGCAACCCTGAGAACACCGTAGCAGAGGACCCAGCTAAGCTATGTCCAGACTCCTAACCCATGAAAACTGTGAAATAATAAATGTATTTTGTTTTAAGTCATAACTTGTCTAAGTAACAAACTTAGACTTAAGTTGTTAAATCAAAGTTTGTTGTACTTTATTGTACAAGAAGTTACTAATAAAATACCCAAATCATTCTGGTTTAAAACAACAGCTGTTCATTTCACTCACAATTTTGCAGGTTGGCGATTGGCTTTGACCCAGCTGGATAGTTCTGGTCTGGACTTATTGGTTCATGTGTCTGCAGCCAGCTAAAGACTTTGGCTGAGATGGCGATCAACTGAGTCCTTTCTCCATGTGATTTCTCATCACCCAGTGGTGTATTCCAGACTTGTTCTCCAGGTGGCAGAAGGGATCTAAGTTCAGTAAGAAAACAAGCCCAAATGTGCAAATGCTTCTCAAGTCTCTATTGTGTCACATTTGCTAATACCACTTTGGCCAGAACAAGCCGCATGACCAATCCAGACTTAAGGATTCAGATATATACTCTACCTCTTGAGGGGAAAAGCTACAAAAAAAGTGACAAGGTATTGGGGTAACTTTTGCAATCATCTATCACACTGGTATTTTCCATCTCTATAAATTATGCAATTCATCCAGTTAATTAAATCTGAAATTTAGGAGGCATCCTTGACTCCTCTTATTTTTTCACTCACAACTTCGCTTCTCTCTTTTTGCAACATAAACACAATTGGTTCATTCTCTCTAATGGGATGTATACAATCCAAGGTACTAACATTCCCCATCTGAATTCGTTTAATATCTTTGTAAATGTTTCCCATATGAATGCATTTCAAAAAGCTAAAAAAAGGGAATTAAAAGAATACAAATCTTTCCATGAACTTTTTAAAGTCTCTTTTAACTTTTATTTCACCTCCTTTATCTTCTAATCACTGCACAGAAACCAGATGATATTTTAGTGATATAAATGTTGTTACATAACTGGATGTAATTTGGGACCCTATAACAGGTTACACATAAAAATTTTTAAAAATGGGAAAAAGAGTGGTGGCAAACATTGGCTGAAATTTAGAAATCTCACGGTCATATGGTTCTATAGATCCCCAAGGGTTTAATATTCTTATGATTTTGTAAGAGTTTATACTTATTGGCACTTTTCAAAGACAGCAGAGGAAGATCTACTGTATCAGCTGTTGAACTGTGGAGCCTTATGTTTACATAATGTATCTTCTTGCTATTCCTCTTTTGAATAATAATTCCAAGCTGTACCTTGGGCACTGGCTGACATTGTGTCCACTCCTAAAACTACTAAATAGCTCTAAGACATTCAAATGATATATATTACATCAGAAAACAAATCTTAAAAATGGGGAAAACAGCTCAACAAACTCATAATTAAGAGAAATGTCACATTGTGAATTACACTAAAGGGGCAGCATGGGCTTCATACATATAAATGACAAGTGCTAGTTTTGGGCTAACATTTTCATTCAAAAGTACTTATGATAGTATTAAAAGCGTGTTTAACACTCCATGAATACAACAGATAGAAATAGTCTTCAATCCCACAGAATCACCTTCTCCTGTCTATTCTCTTATTTGTGCTGTCTACCAGTAGAAATAGGGACTTGGACTGTTGGAGGAATTTATCGAATTCAGAAAAGTGTGACTGAACTTGATCTATGGTTGACTGTGCCTGAAAACTGAGATGAATTATATCTAGGTTGAAATAATCTGTCCAGTTGAGAGAAAGAATCTAATAGGAACACATAAGAATTTTATCTATCTGGGACCAAAGTCCTGGCAGAGAATAGGAGAAAGCAACTGAATGGTCTAGATTTCCCATGGATGTAATAGATCCTCATTTTACACACGAACTGACATTGGAACACATTTATGGCCTCAATAAATCCATACTAAGTTGTCTTTCTAAGTTCTTTATCAATCACTCAAAAGAAGTGCACACTTAAAAATTGGTATGACAAATTGAAGCAAATTCTAATCAATGAGGCAAGGTATGGTGTTGGTGCAAGGGAATGCATGGTTGACTTTCCTTGCTAGGAGGGTGTATTATAAAGGAAAACCTGACAAGCAGTAGTAGTATCAATGGTGACATGATATTTGTTTACGAAAGTACTATAAGTGGTTTGGAATGTGGGTGGGAGTGGACAATATGCCTCACTGTATATCCAGCTAATTTTTAAAACAACTTTAGACCCTATTTTCCCCAAATATGGGTCAAAACAAAATTTGCCAAGGCAGAGATAATAGAAATTCAACTAATTTTGGTAGTTCTATGAGGGTGGCATTTGAACTTTGATGGCATAATTGGGCCAGTTTCGGTCTGCCTCAGGAAGGAGCAGTGTTCATAGGACATGCCCTATTTTGCAGAGAGGACTCTAGAGTGGCAATATACCTTTTGGGTGGTTTAACATGTCTTGGGAATGGATGAAAGGGTAAGTGTGGGTGTATATATTTACTGCCACTGTTCAGAGTGTGAAGGCAGAGGACAGGGCAAAATGTCCAACAGAAGCAAGAGTGTAGATCAAGAAGTTCTCTAAAGAGAAAAGGACCATGGTGACAGAAGGCACTGGAACCATCAGAATGATTGCTGTCTCAAGTAACATTGCTTTGAAACGTTTTTTTTTTCTTTTTTTTTTTTAAAATTGTGATAAAATATATATTACATAAGGTTTACCATTTTAAGCATTTTTAAACATAAAATTCCATGGAATTAATTGCATTTACAATGCTGTGTGACCATCACCTCTGTCTCTTTCCTGAAAGAATGATTGACATCAAAAGAATGAACATGGGATGTTTTTCCAGATGTTTGCAGCCAGTAGTGGAAGAAGCTAAGAGAGAGCCCTGACAATTATTAAAATGTTATCGCGTCTAAAGCTTTCAGACCTCATAAGTTGGACTCAGTATGCATTACTATTTGGAATGTAGCAAATGATAAGAAACAAGCAAAACAAAGCAAAATAATCGCAGCACCAAAACCAAAACCACCGTAAGTGTCTAATGAGATGAATATGTATTTAAACATCGGATTAGAAATGTTGGGATATCTTATAAGATTTTTACCCATAGGAACGTAAGAATTCATTTTAGTAGAATTGCAAATGACTGGGTTGTATGCAGCAATAAAAAACTCGTATTATGTGCAGTAGTGAAACAAAATGTTCGCAACTTAACAAATCTTATGGCTATTTGATGTCTGTGGATACGCACTGAATATAACCCCAAAATACAGTGTTGGTTTATGTTCCTCAAACAACTAAAAAGTAGGAGTCTCTTAGTGATCACTGCATAAATGTGAAGTACTGCTTGAGATTTACTAAGGATGCTAGTGAAGAGTGTTATAGCACGCAGAAACCACTTGGTTTTTACATATGGGCTAAGCCCAATTGACTATATCTTAATGAGGGTCTGCTCTGCAGACCAAATGTGGACCCCGTCCACATTAGGTAAGGCCATGAGCTAAGAATGCTCTTTACATGTTTAGTGGCCAAAAAAAGTCAAAAGAAGAATATTTGTCATTGCATGACAATGATATGAAATTAAAATTTCAGTGTTCATAAGTAAAGTTTTAGTAGAACACAGCCACGCTTATTTGTTTAACTGCAGAGACTGCCTGCAAAGCAGAAAATACTTACAATCTGGCCCTGTTTAGAAAGAGTTTAGCAATCCCTACCTTAGAATATTCAGTACTCGTGGATCTATGGCTTATATCCCACCTTTATGTTTTCAATGGCTCATGCCAGTAGTGAAGGTGTTGAATTAACCAAAGTTAGTTCAGAAGATGTAGCACTGGGAATGCTAAGGATCCTTGAGTAAAACTAGCCTTTATAAATTAGAGACATGATAAAGAAGAAAACAAAAGGAATGCCACAAGGCTATATGCAGTTATTATTGTATTTACTCGGGGGTACTCTACATCTATTTTTCCATAAATCTAAACTATAGATAGATAACTATAGATAGATAGATAACACTGTTATAGATAACAGTATAGGGGTCACACAAAGAAATAGCACCTGACTGACTTTCAAAAATATTTTACTATTTTTCAGTTCCATCAGTGTTAGAGAATCTACTTCTCTGTACTTTCCCCAAAACCCTCCAAAACTTTTTAGTATCTGATTAAAGAAAATTGTATCTTATTTAACTTGAATTTTCCTGATGGCTAATGGGTTTACATCTTTTAAACGTGTTTATTAAGCATTTATATTTCTGCGACATACACATTCATATAATTTACTAGTGTTTCTGTGGTTGTTTGTCTTTATTGATTTTTATAGCTTTTAGTTATTCAGTTTAAGAATACTTTGTCAGTTTTAATCTGTGCTTTACTTTTGTTGACTTTAATTTTGTTGATGATTCCTCTTATTATACAGAAATTTTTAAAAGATGTAAACTTACTCTATTTCTTCTGTGATGGTTTCTGAGTTTCTGTTGTTTTTAAAGAAGGTTTTCTCATACCAATATTTTAGAAGTATTCTCCCACAATTTCTTTTCTTTCTTTCTTTCTTTTTTTTTTGTTTGCATCTGGTCAGTACAGGGATTCGTACTCTGGACCTTGGTGTTATCAGGACCATGCTCTACTGAGTGAACTAACTGGCCAGCCCTTCCTCCCACATTTTCTTCCAGAATTGTTAAACGTTTAAATATTTAGTGCTTTATCTACTTAGAATTTTTTGTGTGAATGTAGAATAAAGTACAGTTTTCAATTAACCTGTTCCAAAACAGTAGCCAATAGTCCTAAAATATTGTACTAGAAATTTTATATTTTCTTGTGTGATTGTGATATTCACATGTTGAGGTTTGTTTCTGGACTTTGATGCTTTCATTATTAAATCTTTGCTTATATTTTGATACCTGGTAAAAAAAAACCTTACTCCCATTGTTTTTTATTTTTACAATGTTTTGATACGTTTACAGTTTGGAGCTTGCCACTCAGGAGTGTGCACAGCTTCTCTTTTGAATCAGGTCTTTCGCGTCTGACGTATGTCTCACATACTATTCATTACTTTCTGCCCTCGCCCCACCTCCCCACAGGCCTGCTGTTATTGGCACTTTTAATTTACTCATTCAGACATCTCTATTTCAATTACATGTTCTAGTTGACAATGATGGTCCACAGAAAAGCTATTCACATATCAGTTATTTATCTGGCAAACATACTGAACTTTTTAATTTTCTAATAACAATCCAATTGAGTTTTGGGCATACTATCATCTATAAAGTTTACAGTTTTGGCTCTTATATCCCCATTATCTATTTTAATTATTTTATTTGTTATTTTTTTGTTGAATTAACTAAAATTTCTAGTACAATTTTAATAAGAAATATCTTGATATTGTTTTATCTTTGAATTATTTTTTTTAATGCTTCGCCTTGAAAAGCCTTTTCTTTTCTGTTTATTTTTTATTTTTTTTTAATTTATCAATATGCAATGTAGGTGATTTTTGTGTCCCATTACCAATTCCTCTTTTTCCTCTGTAGATGAAAACTTATCAATTAGATATGCTTCCTTATATTCTTGGCTGAGTTTACTTGTGTTTGGCCAGAAACGGATACTGAGAGTTGGAAATTTTTTCGTATACTACTTAGATTATCACACTTTTTGTCCCTGTAAATGTGGTAAATTATTTTAATAGATTTCCTAATATGTTTCTAAAAGAAGTATACATTTGGTAATAAATCATTTTGTATTTTTTTAAATATACTAATTTGTTGGATTTACTATACTAATATACTAATATGATTTTTGTTCTAAACCATAAGCAAATTTAACATTTCTTATATTATCCTCTGGTTTAAAAAATTGTACTGGAGTAGCATCATTAAGATAGTGTTATGCTTTTTACTGTTCTCTGAAATGGTTTATGTGTCATTGGAATTATTTGCTTCCTGAAAATGTGGAGAAGTGACCCATAATGCCCATTTAAGGGCTGGAATTTTAACTTCACTTTCAATTTCTTTTATAATTCTCTGTATATCAGAGCTAAGGTGATCACTTATGTTTTCTTTAACTTTCACTATAATTTCAAATTAAATGGTATAAACTTGCCCATATTATTTTCTTGTATTTTAAATACCTACATTTGTAGTTCCATTAACTTTCTTATTTCTAATATTTTAAATTTTGTCTTCTTTTTTTCCTTTCTAAAATTGAAATTACCATATTATTTTCTATGGTGTTATATTCTCAAATAATAATTTTTTATTTTACTCACTTATTTTATCTGTTTCTAATATGTGCATCTAAACCTATCAATATTATTCTGTGTACTCTTCAATTTGGATTCCACAGATTTTAAAATATATTCATCTTGTTTTTATAACATCTAAAATCTTTGCAATTCCCTTTTAATTTATTAAACAAGAGACCATCTAACATTGATATTTTAAAATACATGTGAATGGATACATTTTTCGTGATGTCTATCTTTTTCACTGACATGAAAGATTTTTCTGTTTAACTTTTATGCCCTTATACATCTATAACATTTTTTCATCATTACAAACATAATCACTCTGTGGCCCTCAACAAATTTTTTGCTATCCTCCCTGCCACTTTCCCACCTCTAGTAAAAACAGTTCTGGTCACTCCTTTTGAAAGTTCAGTGTTCTATTGTGATTCTTTCTCTTTCTTTCTTTCTTTTTATTTATTTGTTTATTTGTTTATTTTTGCTTCCACTTATGAGGACATGCGGTATTTCTCTTTTCGTGCCTGGCTTATTTCATTTAATATAATTTTCTCCAAGTTCATCCATGTTGCTGCAAATGGCAGAATTTCATTCCTTCTTATGTCTGAATAGTATTCCATTATGTATATATACCACATTTTCCTTATCCAGTCATCCACTGATGGACATTTAGGTTGGTTCCAACTCCTTTGCTATTGCAAATACAGCTGCAGTAAACATGGGAGTACAGGTATCATTTTGACTTGTTGATTTCCATTTTTGGTAGATTCTTTTCCAACCAAGGTTATGTAGCCAAGGTCCATTAATCAATTCAATGATATGTGGTGCCACAATATACCTGACAAGGTTCCAGATACTGATGCACAGCAGTGTACAAATCAGACACACATTCTGCTCTTAAGGAGCTTGTCTTATGGAGATAAATAATAATATAAATTCAAAATATGCTATGGTAAGCAATGAACAGAAAATGAAAATAACATGTCTCTGGATGAGAGGTAAGATGTCATGGGAGACTCTTCAGTTGCAGTGTCAGGCTGAGATCTTGTGACAAGATAGAGATTGGGTAGAATCAACATTCTGAGTAGAGAAAAAAGCCAGCACCAGTTTCTAAAGAAGGAACACTACAGGTACAGAGAGAAGGATGTTGTGGCTGTATTATGTGATTACAAGAACCATATGTGATGAGGTGAAAGAGGTTGGCAGAGCAACATATTTTTGGATTTATAAGTCTAGGTAAGAAGTTTAAGAATTTATTTTGGTGTGATAGAAAGTCTTCAGAGGATTTTGACATTGAAATATCAAAAGAGGTTACCTAGAACACTGACTACCATATCTAAAGCAAGCAAGGAAACAGAAATGTTGCAGTAGCTTCCTCTATTAATTGATTGCTCTCTGAAACACTGTTATTTGTCTT
>NW_007728659.1:127304-132366 GCF_000696425.1 Galeopterus variegatus | reverse complement strand
AATTTTTTTCTACTAAACTATGACTTATTTCTGCATTCCATTTTTCAAGTGCATCAAACCATAAAAACTTTAGTTTTTTTTAAAGTTATAATCTTCTACTTTATCACACCAAATTGATTTTTTAATGCTACATAGTAAAATTGATTCATTACTATATATAAAGTTATAACTCATACTGCGTTTTTATAAGCTGTGTAACAATTAATGCTCAATCTATTTCCATTCCCAAAAAGGAGATATAATTGTCAATTCCCATTTAATTAACATAATTATAACTTTTTCTTTTGTTATATGTATTTGCTCTGTTAATGCTAAAAGCTGTAATAAATATACACTCAATTTCAATGGTTTAATACAATAAATTTTATTTCTCTGTCACATAATAATTCTATTTGTGTGTTTCTGGGCTGTCCTAGTAATAGAAATCCTGATTCTTTTCTCATCACTGAATCTCAAACTCTTCTGTTTCCAGAAGGAAGAGGAGAGATAAAATGAGAAACACACATCTGCTATTTAAAAATTCCGTTTTATAGATGGTACACATTGTTTTCATTCATATTCCATGGATAAAACTAGTCACATGACCTATCTCGATTCCAGGAGGGCTAGGAAATGCAGACCTTTGCTAAATAGCCAACTTCCAGAAGTGACTTCAGTTTTTCACATGCTGTAATGAAATAATATTGACATAGAAATTTGCGAATTTTGAAAGTGTACAATTTATTAAATTTAAAAATATGTGCATATATCTGATCCACATCTTTACCAACACTTCATGGCATGGTCAGTCCCTTCAGTCTTAGCCATCCTATTTGTACGCATTGGTATCTTATTGTGGTTCTAATTTGCAATTCCCTGTGACTAATGATGTTGAGCATATTTTTATGTGCTCATCTGTTATCCACAGTGGAGTGTCGATTAAAAATTTTGCTCAATTTAAAAAATTGATTTATTTACTATCTAATTGTTTAAATTTGAGTTTCTTATATATTTTGAGACAAGGTTTTTTATTCTTCCTGTGTGTGGTTTGTCTTTCATTTTCTTAGGAGTGTCTTTGAGGACACAGTCTTAATTTTGATGAAGTTCCAATTTATTAATATTTTTTATATGGGTAAAGATGCTGATATTTTATATTAGCAACAGTCTCCTATGATTTCACANTACCTAGAACACTGACTACCATATCTAAAGCAAGCAAGGAAACAGAAATGTTGCAGTAGCTCCCTCTATTAATTGATTGCTCTCTGAAACACTGTTATTTGTCTTTAGAAGCTTATATAAAAATAATATACCATACTTATGTAATTTTTTCCTAAATCAGAAATGCCATTGCTTCCTAAATGAATGCAGAGAAGATCAAATCATTTGTCTTAGAAAATCAACATTTCTTCATTTTCAAAATATTTTTGGAAATCATTTTATATGCTTGTACATCATCCTCTTTGCTTCCATTGAATAATTTGTATGGCTGATTTATTTAACTACAATTGTACACTGAGAGTTGGAAATTTTTTCGTATACTACTTAGATTATCACACTTTTTGTCCCTGTAAATGTGGTAAATTATTTTAATAGATTTCCTAATACGTTTCTAAAAGAAGTATACATTTGGTAATAAATCATTTTGTATTTTTTTAAATATACTAATTTGTTGGATTTACTATACTAATATACTAATATGATTTTTGTTCTAAACCATAAGCAAATTTAACATTTCTTATATTATCCTCTGGTTTAAAAAATTGTACTGGAGTAGCATCATTAAGATAGTGTTATGCTTTTTACTGTTCTCTGAAATGGTTTATGTGTCATTGGAATTATTTGCTTCCTGAAAATGTGGAGAAGTGACCCATAATGCCCATTTAAGGGCTGGAATTTTAACTTCACTTTCAATTTCTTTTATAATTCTCTGTATATCAGAGCTAAGGTGATCACTTATGTTTTCTTTAACTTTCACTATAATTTCAAATTAAATGGTATAAACTTGCCCATATTATTTTCTTGTATTTTAAATACCTACATTTGTAGTTCCATTAACTTTCTTATTTCTAATATTTTAAATTTTGTCTTCTTTTTTTCCTTTCTAAAATTGAAATTACCATATTATTTTCTATGGTGTTATATTCTCAAATAATAATTTTTTATTTTACTCACTTATTTTATCTGTTTCTAATATGTGCATCTAAACCTATCAATATTATTCTGTGTACTCTTCAATTTGGATTCCACAGATTTTAAAATATATTCATCTTGTTTTTATAACATCTAAAATCTTTGCAATTCCCTTTTAATTTATTAAACAAGAGACCATCTAACATTGATATTTTAAAATACATGTGAATGGATACATTTTTCGTGATGTCTATCTTTTTCACTGACATGAAAGATTTTTCTGTTTAACTTTTATGCCCTTATACATCTATAACATTTTTTCATCATTACAAACATAATCACTCTGTGGCCCTCAACAAATTTTTTGCTATCCTCCCTGCCACTTTCCCACCTCTAGTAAAAACAGTTCTGGTCAATCCTTTTGAAAGTTCAGTGTTCTATTGTGATTCTTTCTCTTTCTTTCTTTCTTTTTATTTATTTGTTTATTTGTTTATTTTTGCTTCCACTTATGAGGACATGCGGTATTTCTCTTTTCGTGCCTGGCTTATTTCATTTAATATAATTTTCTCCAAGTTCATCCATGTTGCTGCAAATGGCAGAATTTCATTCCTTCTTATGTCTGAATAGTATTCCATTATGTATATATACCACATTTTCCTTATCCAGTCATCCACTGATGGACATTTAGGTTGGTTCCAACTCCTTTGCTATTGCAAATACAGCTGCAGTAAACATGGGAGTACAGGTATCATTTTGACTTGTTGATTTCCATTTTTGGTAGATTCTTTTCCAACCAAGGTTATGTAGCCAAGGTCCATTAATCAATTCAATGATATGTGGTGCCACAACATACCTGACAAGGTTCCAGATACTGATGCACAGCAGTGTACAAATCAGACACACATTCTGCTCTTAAGGAGCTTGTCTTATGGAGAGAAATAATAATATAAATTCAAAATATGCTATGGTAAGCAATGAACAGAAAATGAAAATAACATGTCTCTGGATGAGAGGTAAGAGGTCATGGGAGACTCTTCAGTTGCAGTGTCAGGCTGAGATCTTGTGACAAGATAGAGATTGGGTAGAATCAGCATTTTGTCACAAAAAAAATTACCATTTCCTTGTGATGAGAATATTTGAGCTCTTCTCTTTCACCCATTTAAGAACACACAATAAATTATTGTTAATTATAGATGCTTATCACTACCGTGCCCCACTAGAGATTGTTTTCCTTTCTAGCTGTAATGTTGTGTCTATTAGTCAACCTCTCACTATGCCCCTTCCTCCCTACGCTTTCCAGCCTCTAGTAACCACAATTCTACTTTCTACCTCTTTATTTATTTTTAGCTCCTACATATGCATGAGAACATATAGTATTTATCTTTTTGTGTCTATTTCACTTAAAATAATGTCCTCCAGTCTTATCTATTCTGCTGCAAATATGCAGATTTCATTCTTTTGAGTGGCCGAGTAGTATTCCATTGCGTATATACACCACTTTTTATTGATCCATTATTGCAGCACTATTCACCACTATTTTTTTGAAAAGACTATTCTTTCTCCACTGCATGTTAATTCTGCCTTTGTTGAAAGTCAGTTGCTGTTATATGTGTGATTCTCTGGACTGTATTTGGTGTCATTAATTTACTTGTCTTTACACTAATAACACAGTAATGATAACTATAGCTTGAAATTAAGCCTTGAAGTAAGGTGGTATAAGGCCTCCAGCTTCATTCATTTGTTTACGAATAGTTTCGTCTATCCTAAATTCTTTGCATTTCCGTATGAATTTTATAATCAGCTTCTCAAAATCTGTAAAAACCTGCTAAGATTTTGGTTAGAATCGTGTTATTCTATAGATTCCTAAAGATATTACGCAGTTGGATTTTGCTTTTTTATCCACATTGAAAATCTCTGCCTTTTAGTATGATTTGTTTTTTATTTGTCCCGTCTGCTCTTCATCCCCCTTTTCCTTGTAATCTGACTAATTTTTTAGGTAATGGAGTATTTGTATTATTTATTTTTGTTTTCTTTATTGGTTTATTAGCTATAACTTTTTTGGAGAGACTATTTTAGCTTTAAAGTCCACATTCTTTAACTTTGCCTGGTCACAGTCAACCTTCAGCTGATACTGCGCCACTTCCAACTGAGAGTCTTACCCAGTCTATTTCCATCCTCCCTTCTTAGGCATTGTGCCATTTTTTCATGGTTGGTTTCTACATTTTTATAAATCCCAAAGTACATTGCGCTAGTTGATTATATCTTGTGGAACTTTAAATAATAAGAAAAAATGTTTACCTGCACAGTTACTGTCTTCAGTGTTCTTTATTCCTTCCTGTAGATCCAGATTTCCATTTGCTGTATTCTTTTTCAGGTTGAAGGAGTTAATTTAACACTTCTCATACATGAGGCCTCTTGGTGGTGAATTCCTTCATTTTTTAAATTTAAAACAATTCTAATTTCACCTTTGTTTTGTGTTTTCTTTTCTTCTCTCTCACTTTTTTTTTTTTGCAGCTGGCCAGTACAGGGATCTGAACCCTTGCCCTTGGTGTTATAACACCGCACTCTAACCAACTGAGCTAACCAGCAAGCCCAGCAATTTTTATAACAATTGTTTTTTTTATTTAGTTGTGTGTGTGCATGTGCAGCTGGCCAGTACAGGGATCTGAACCCACGACCTTGGTGTTACCAGCACCATGCTCTCCCAAGTGAGCTAACAGGCCAGCTAAATTCACCCTTGTTTTAGAAAGATATTTTCACTGAGTAAAAAATTGTACATTGACAACTTTTTCTAACTATCATTATATTAAAGATATTGTTCTGCTCTATTTTAGCTTGTATTGTTTTCAGTAAGAAATTTCTCCTCATCTCAATTTATGTTTGTTCCTCTATATGAAATGTGTCCTTTTTCTCCTCCCTAATTTTAACATTTTCTTTTTATCACTCCTTT
>NW_007728659.1:122896-126739 GCF_000696425.1 Galeopterus variegatus | reverse complement strand
TCAAATCTCAACAACCTTTACCCCCAATATATATGTAATAAAGAGTGGAATGTAACTCTGGTATGTAGGTAAATGGTGTATCTTATTTTATTCTTTAATATTAAATAAAATTATTCCTGTTACATGATATTACTAATGTCCCATCAAATATGCTGAAATACAAAGCTTATTTATTTAACCATTTTCTTATAACATTAGCAAGTTTATTTTTAGTTTCTTTATTGTAAAATATTCATGTATTTAAAATTGACGCGTACAGTGAAACATATAGCATTTCCCCCCTTAGGGATGATTATAATAAAATTTTACCAAAATGTTAGAATTTGTAGCAAAAATGACTTTGTCAAAATAATAAATTCATTAAATAACTGTGGACTCTTACATATTAGTGTGTTTGTCTATGTGCTATTTATTTATTAATTTCCTTACTAATTCTGAAAGTGAATTTGTGCCATATTCCAAAGATGGCACAATAACTCAGTGCCTAATTACATAAGATAAACAACTAGTTAATAATGTCAAACTAGAGGTAATTAAAGCAATTTTTTTATAGAAATGATTTTTATACAGAATTTTACTCAGCGGCCTTATAAATCTCTTCGTATGTATATGCAACATTAAAACAGGCAAATACAGAAATTTTTTCTACTATGCGAACATAATGTGAAATATATTTCACTTTAATCAGGACAGAAACCTAATATAATGTTTGCTTCTTCAGTTCCAACCTAAGAACACTTCACCTTCATTTTTAAACCCACAAGTGTAAATATAAGTAAACCTATCAGATTATACAATGTTATTACAACTTATCTATCACTTTGGTGTCAACATTTATTTCCCCTCATCAGATAAAATAGAGAGAATAAAACATTGATTTGTTTGCAGTAATTCATGTTTTATTCTACTTGTGCGATCCTTTGTGTGGATTATGCTAGATTATATAACAAAAAACATGGTTATTACTCATATGGAAAAAAATCACATGATATCTTGTTTAGATTCAATTGAACAAACTCAGCTACCTGTTCATATACAATGTCTTTATTCAAAAGGTCAGGAGTGTGGAATGTATATAAGTTTAGATAGGTAACATTCTTGGGGTCGTTTTTAGTGGACTTTAGCTTTTTGACCGAAGACAAAAAGTGTACCAATTTAGAAGGTGTTTCTATCTACATATTAACTACAAAAAGTGATGTAATTATTTGATGTACATAGAGTATAACTATTGGATCTAGGCTAGGACTAAGCAAGATCTGTTTCTTTTTCTGTTATTCCCTCTCCTACATTCGTGTTCTAATGGAAGAAAAAGTTCTTAAAGTTTCTGGATGTTTTTGAATCAGTATTTGATTNGTCCTTGTATGTTAATCCTACTGTCTCTGTGAATTTGTGTTGATTTCAACTGGTTGATTTATCTTCTCCTTAAAAGTGCTATTTTCTGTTTTTTTCTTTTTTTAATGTCGGGTAATTTTTATGAAATTCCTCACATTGTAAATTCTACCTTGTTGAATGTTGACATTTTACATTGCTATGAATATTCTTGAGGTTTAGTATGGGATGCAGTTACTTGGAAACAGTTTTGTCCATTTGTGGCTTGCTTTTAATTTTTATTACACAATACCACAGTAATGTCGAGTCTAAATATTTAGTTTGCTACAGTATTATGAGTAATCTACCTTCTGCTCTGTGTGATATGATGAGGTTTTCCACTTGTATGACGGGAACCAGCACTATGCCTGTTCTGCCTAAGATGTAGAAATTGTTCTCCCTAAACCTTACACANGAACCAGCACTATGCCTGTTCTGCCTAAGATGTAGAAATTGTTCTCCCTAAACCTTACACATGTTTCTTTCCCCGACCTCAGGTTGTTTCCTCATATGATGCACTGCTTAGTACCCGATGAATAGTTTCAGAATCTTCTGCAGTTTTTTTGGATGAGCTCTAGCTGGCTTGGGATTCCTGTCTTTCAAGCTCTGTGTACTCCACTTACAGAAACCCCTGAACTCTACTTGGTTTTCCCCTCCCTGCACCACAGCCTGGAAACTTTCTCCAGCCAGTAAATTGGAGCAATTGTTGTCATATATGAGTAATTTATTTTTATTTGTATAATAAACCCTATAACACTTGATATTAATTTTTACTTTAAAGTGTCCATATCTTCCAAATTTTTGTAAATATTTGCTATATTTGGTCCTCTCTATTCATTTCTATAGCTTCTTGTTTTATTTGGGATTATTTTTTCTGAAGAATTTACTTTAGTATTTCTTGTATTACAAATATTCTGGCTATTTGCTCTTAGCTATGATTGTTTAAATATGTATATACACACACACACACAAATACATTCACATGAATATACATATATTCATATATTTCTTTCAACATATATATGTATATATTACATATTTTAAGTGCTGAAATTAGCGGATATTAGAACTTAAGATATGTAATTTTATTCTTTTGTATATGCATATTTGTATATATAACATATTTGTGTTAAATTACATATTTTACATACATATATTTTATATTACATATATATCAGCACTTACAATTTATAATTTTAATTTCATATGTGCATCTTAACAGCAGTACCTGGATATTTGATAGGCAGGTAAAGCTTATCAATTTCAAAATCTTAATACTCCTCCCAACAAATCTAT
This sequence comes from Galeopterus variegatus, assembly GCF_000696425.1. Taxonomy (NCBI): domain Eukaryota; kingdom Metazoa; phylum Chordata; class Mammalia; order Dermoptera; family Cynocephalidae; genus Galeopterus; species Galeopterus variegatus. The sequence continues at coordinate 124,075 of NW_007728659.1, read as the reverse complement.
GCTTCTGACTGTTTCAACTACCTCAGTCAAATAGTTGTTCAAACCCAAATCCTAGACATCTGTCTCTTTGAATGTCCATATTTAATCTGTAAGAGCTACCATAAATAACCAACAGTATATATCCAGAATCCCTTTTACTGTTCTATCTGTATTCCACTTATACATATTAAAACAGATCCACAATCATCTCTCATATTTTTACTGAAAGAACTTTGTAATTAAGGTTTCTACATTGTCTCTTGCTTTCTAAAATCTATTTTTCACACACCAGTCAGGATAAAATGCAAATAAAGACATGTCTTTAATCCACAAAATTCAAAATATTTTGTCGTTTCTCTTAGGAGAAATCCAAAGTTCTTTCTTTACTTTAGAAGTCCTGCATGTTTCGTTAAGCCTATGTAACTTTGATTTTTTTATGTCCTTCTCTTTTATTAGTATTAATAGTTTCATTTTGTTTTCAAAAGTCAAATCTCAACAACCTTTACCCCCAATATATATGTAATAAAGAGTGGAATGTAACTCTGGCATGTAGGTAAATGGTGTATCTTATTTTATTCTTTAATATTAAATAAAATTATTCCTGTTACATGATATTACTAATGTCCCATCAAATATGCCGATATACAAAGCATATTTATTTAACCATTTTCTTATAACGTTAGAAAGTTTATTTTTAGTGTCTTTATTGTAAAATATTCATGTATTTAAAATTGACACGTACAGTGAAACATATAGCATTTCCCCCCTTAGGGATGATTATAATAAAATTTTACCAAAATGTCAGAATTTGTAGCAAAAATGACTTTGTCAAAATAATAAATTCATTAAATAACTGTGGACTCTTACATATTAGTGTGTTTGTCTATGTGCTATTTATTTATTAATTTCCTTACTAAATCTGAAAGTGAATTTGTGCCATATTCCAAAGATGGCACAATAACTCAATGCCTAATTACATAAGATAAACAACTAGTTAATAATGTCAAACTAGAGGTGATTAAAGCAATTTTTTTATAGAAATGATTTTTATACAGAATTTTACTCAGCGGCCTTATAAACATCTTCGTATGTATATGCAACATTAAAACAGGCAAATACAGAAATTTTTTCTACTATGTGAACATAATGTGAAATATATTTCACTTTAATCAGGACAGAAACCTAATATAATGTTTGCTT
>NW_007728659.1:120434-121228 GCF_000696425.1 Galeopterus variegatus | reverse complement strand
GAGAGAGAGAGAGAGATGTTTATTATAAGGAGCTGGCTCAACAATTATGGAGACTCAGAAGTCCTGAGATCTGCAGTCCAAATGCCTGAGAAGAAAGACACAAAGGTGGAAGACCAATGTCACAGCTTGAGGATCATCAGGCAGAGAAAGTAAATTCTCTCTTGCTCAGCCTTTTGTTCTATTCAGGCTTGCAACCGAATGAGTGAGGATTGGGGAGTACAATCTGCTTTGCTCAGTCCACTAATTCAAAGTTAATTTCATCCAAAAACATACTCATGACCATGCTCAAAATAATATTTAACCAAACATCTGGGCATCCCATGGCCCAGTTAAATAGACACATAAAATTAACTATTACTAGCATATTTAGCAAATATCAACCAAAATTTTCTTTCCAGAATGAGAACTTATTTATACACTACCGACTTGTCTTACAGATTAGNAATAAGTTCTTTATTTTCATTCCTCAAAACTATCAGTAGATAAACGTAGGTGATAAAAATAATTAAAATGAAACTTTTTGAAATAGTATACTAAAAATAAAACATCAAAATCTTTAGGTAAAAATAAATTTGCTTCACAATCACACGCATTCGTCCTAACAGATCAAAATAGACCATTTCCTTTATTACATGGATTCTTATTAAAATAACTAAATATTAAGATTTAGATTACCAATGTATTAGTCTGAGTTTTTCAGAGAAATAGAACCAATATGTAATAGCAAATATTGGAGAGAGAGAGAGAGATGTTTATTATAAGGAGCTGGCTCAACAATTATGGAGACTCAGAAG
>NW_007728659.1:96119-118423 GCF_000696425.1 Galeopterus variegatus | reverse complement strand
CCTAAATTTTCTTTAGGTCAACACATTTTTGTGGTATGTTTAATGCTTGTTTAATTAGTTTAAGGACTAAAAGCTGTAAGAAATCTGGGCTTCTGGGCTTCTCCCAAAGCCTTGCACGTGTCTTGTTATTAACTTGTTTTTGTTTTAAGCCTCTAAATACACCAAGTTTTTGGCTAGGAAACCATAAACATCTATTTGATGAAAAATAGCTGAGACTCAAACTGGGCTTTATGTAATCTGCTCTGACAAATAGATCCCTATTTAGTAACCTGAATGTATAAAAATGTTCTTATCAACACACATTATTGCCTGGGTTTACTAATCAAACAGGAGTACATTCGTCTTTGCTAAAAGCTTTTAAATTGTAAACCCCGCCAAAAAAAAACTATGGGTTTTTACAATTTCTTTATTTTGAAACACTGCTAGTTCTCTTAATGTTTTGTTTTCCAGATTTAAAAAAATATTTGCTAAGGTATATGTTTATGAATAAAAACTGAAACATTTACCTTCTCTCTACTTGACCCCTCCAAGATTTTAAAACTTTTCACGAGTATTGTCATTTTATAAAAATATAGTTATTAACATAAGTTTAATAAAGATCTGTTCTTCTTATAAAAGGACACAATTAAAAACACTGGTTATTTTACCTAGGATTTAATTGAAATGTTACGTTTTCAGATATGACCAAACTGCCCTACCACCGCCTACCAATGGGACCACAATAGTTAAAACCTGTTAAATTGTTAATATGGGGAAGAGGGTCTTCTGTTCTTTTTCCTACAGGCACTTTGGATACCAGCAAAGGCCGTTTGCCCTTGTCATGCGACACCATGCAAGAACAAATCCAATGTCAGAACTCCAGAATCATGTAACTATAAATTCCTAAGGTCTAGAGGTAGCATGCCCGTTTCATAACATATGGGCTTTCCCTTTTTAGTCAGCCTTCTGTACGCAATAATGTNTGTGAAATAGCAAACATTTATTCAAGCTACAGGAGTCAGTAAAAATTCTAAATAAAAAAAAAACCATCCTAAACCCAATGTTCCTGCTTGTTCTCACCCCTGGATTGCTATTGGAAATAGTCTGGACTTTAATTGGGTCTCTTGCCATTCAAATAATTTTACAAAAAATAAATTATGTTGGATAGCTAATGTTAGCATTGGCTAAGTTTCAATCCATGTATATTTGCCATCTCCCCTACACTTTAATATCTCTAATCTTGTTTCTCATATGTTTTATATGTTTTACACAGGATATCACTCTATGTGTATGACTTCTATTCCTTTTAAATCCTCCACTACATGGAAAGATGTCCAAAAACTTTTAGTTGGAGCTTTTCATTCTGATTTACATGTTGATATTCAAAACTTAATAATCAAACTTCAACAAAATATGACATAGCTTTAAGAAGCTCAAAAGATTACTATTAATCATTCAAATGATTTGGCCCATTGGCTTAATCCTACCCATTGGTTTTCTGGTTTAAATATAAGAATTTGGATTATTGCTGGAATTAGCATCTTATGTATCTTATGTTTTCTTATAGTGATTAAACTGTTATGTTCCGTGTTCCAACAGACTCGTCAAGCTGAAGTAATGCTGAATGTTCTGCATCAGAACACCTTTGACTCTGACTCCATCATAGCTTCTGATTTTTATAATAATAATAATGGGGAAATGTATTGGGTTAGAAATCTTGATTCTCCTTTGATCTTAGAATAGGATTTTTAGGTAATACATGAATGAACCAAAAGGCTCATTGAGTAGGGGACAAGAGTCCACAGATAAGGTTGGAAAAGCCATCTAATCAATTCTAATCACTGTTTAGAGATGGAGTTGTGTACTTTGACTGTTTTAGGTTGCTGGTTTGATTCCGGCTTGACCTGTGAAATAGCAAACATTTATTCAAGCTACAGGAGTCAGTAAAAATTCTAAATAAAAAAAATCCATCCTAAACCCAATGTTCCTGCTTGTTCTCACCCCTGGATTGCTATTGGAAATGGTCTTGACTTTAATTGGGTCTCTTGCCATTCAAATAATTTTACAAAAAATAAATTATGTTGGATAGCTAATGTTAGCATTTGCTAAGTTTCAATCCATGTATATTTGCCATCTCCCCTACACTTTAATATCTCTAATCTTGTTTCTCATATGTTTTATATGTTTTACACAGGATATCACTCTATGTGTATGACTTCTATTCCTTTTAAATCCTCCACTACATGGAAAGATGTCCAAAAACTTTTAGTTGGAGCTTTTCATTCTGATTTACATGTTGATATTCAAAACTTAATAATCAAACTTCAACAGAATATGACACAGCTTCAAGAAGCTCAAAAGATTACTATTAATCATTCAAATGATTTGGCCCATTGGCTTAATCCTGCCCATTGGTTTTCTGGTTTAAATATAAGAATTTGGATTATTGCTGGAATTAGCGTCTTATGTATCTTATGTTTTCTTATAGTGATTAAACTGTTATGTTCCATGTTCCAACAGACTCGTCAAGCTGAAGTAATGCTGAATGTTCTTCATCAGAACACCTTTGACTCTGACTCCATCATAGCTTCTGATTTTTATAATAATAATAATGGGGAAATGTATTGGGTTAGAAATCTTGATTCTCCTTTGATCTTAGAATAGGATTTTTAGGTAATACATGAATGAACCAAAAGGCTCATTGAGTAGGGGACAAGAGTCCACAGATAAGGTTGGAAAAGCCATCTAATCAATTCTAATCACTGGTTAGAGATGGGGTTGTGTACTTTGACTGTTTTAGGTTGCTGGTTTGATTCCAGCTTGAATGACTATTCATTATTTAACCTACTGATTGTTCTTTAGATATGTTAAGAAAACTGCTTGAATGCTGCTTAAATATGCTAAAGAAATTGCTATAGAAAGTACGTGTAAAAGAAAATGTTTACTAAGGACAAGCTGTTTGTTGGTGGACCACTTAATTGCCTTAATGGAATGTCATCTGACTTGTGTTTGCTGAATGTTACCAGCTTCTAACCCTACCTATGTCTCTTGCTGTAACTTCCTGGGCTAAAGAATAAATGCAGAAAGAAAGCCCATATTTGGGGTTAATTTCCCAAGGAAGGGATGCCTCTCGCTTGAGGGTTCAGGGGAAGTTAACTACTTCAGGGCTTCTCACTGCTCAGAAGAGATGGGCTTTGAGTAATCCTTTGTGGCTCTGTCACCCAGGGGAAGTGGAGTGACAAATCCATGGGGGGCAAAGCACCACAGTTGTCCCTTGGTATCTATGAGGGGTTGGTTCCAGGAACCCCTGCAGATAATAAAATTTATGAAAGCTCAAGTCCCTCATATCGATGGTCATAATATCTTCCACACATCCTCTTGTATACTTTAAAATCATCTCTAGATTACTTATAGTACCTTTATAATGTAAATGCTATGTAAATAGCTGTTATACTGTTTTCATTTTTTTTCATTTGTAGTATTTTTATTTTTTTATTGCTTTTTTCCCCCCAAATATTTTCAATCTACAGTTGGTTGAATACACAGATGTGGAACCCGCAGATGCAGAGGGCTGACTTTATAGCATATTTGAGATGTAGATCAATGTCAAAATTGTATTACATATATGCCCAGAACCAACACAGCATTTTTGTGTAACTGGCAGGATAACAGTATCTTTTCTCAAAATTGGAAAAAAAAAAAAAAAAAAAGGATGGAAAAAAAATAAAAATAAAAATAAAGTGTGCCATCCAATATTTTCTGAATAAATTTTCACTCTCAGTCTTATATGTAATAGAAAGTATAGAATTTTATAAATAAATCAGTTGCAAACATTTATTTCAAATAATATTGAGACTATCAAAGCTGTAGACTCCAAAACAATATAACAGAAAGAGTTACTACTATTTATTTATTATTATATTATATTACCCTATTATTTGCCTGGCACATGACCACTTAATATAATAAGTAAGTCACTTATTTTCCAGTATATACATGGAAAAACAACCACACACATACACAAAAACAAGACTTAAACTGAGTCTTGCATGATTCACAGGATTTTGTAGACTTAAGTAATGTGGATATTATTTAGGTATATATACACCTCGAGCCTTGGAGGAAGAAGAAAGTATATGATATGGTTGAATTAACATGAGGAAAAATTGGAATGATATGTGGAAAGGCTTTGTATATTGTAACAAAAAGATTGGATTTTATTCTATAGACAATAGAAAACCTTAAGATGGGAGCAGGAGGTGGGCATGATTAGGTTTGTGTTGAGGAAGGCTGCCTTTGATGACTATGTGCATTCTGAGGGAACATTTGGGTTTATGCACTAACAGGTGTTTGCCTTCCACTGCTTTTATTATATTATAACTCAATATGTTAAAATGGATAAATGGCAAAATAGTGGTTAATTAAAATTTGAAAGTCATAATGCAAACAGAATTTATGGAAACCTTGGATTAACATTATACATGCTGATACTAATTGGGACCCCAGTCTCGTTATCAACATAAAACTTGTAAAATTATTTATAAACTATTGACAAATATTCTAGCAAAGAAAAAAAAATTAGTGTCATGCAATATGGGATAGAAATTCTTATCACTTTATTTTTGAACAAAACCATTGACGTGCAGTAAAAAAAAAAGTGATACTTTTGAATTATTGCTTGCAATCTATGTTGTAGTAGAAGATAATATTTTTTTAAAAATAGGTCATGATTGCTTGTGAACTATTATGTCGGATGCATTAAAATTAACCTGATAAAACACTAGTCATAACTACAAAATCGATGTGCCAGGCCACAAAAAAATGCATAACAATAATTTTTGTGCATCAAAGGACACTATCAACAGAGTAAAAAGACAACCCATGAAATGGGAGAAAATATTTGCAAATTATAAATCTGATAAGGGGTCAATATCCAGAACACAAAGTTCTTAAAACTCAACAACAAAAAACACACAAGCCAATTAAAAAAAAATAGGCAAAGAACACGAATAGATATTTATCTAAAGAAGATATATAAATAATCAATAAACACATGAAAAGATGCTCAACATCACTAATTATCAGGTAAATGCAAGTCAAAATAGGAAGGGATACCACTTAGGATGCCTATTTAAAAAACAAACCAACAAAATAAGTGTTGATGAAGATATAGAGAAATTAGAACACTTGTGCATTGTTGGTAGGAATGTAAAATGGTGTGGCCTCTGTAGAAAATGGAATGGCAATATCTCTAAAAATTAAACACGAAATTACCATATGACTCTACAATTCTGCTTCTGGGTATCTACTCAAAAGGAGTGAGAGCAGGGACTTGAAGAGTTATTTGCACACTCCTGTTCATAGCTGTATTCACAATAGCCAGAAGGTGAAAGCAACCCAAATATCCCTTGACAGAGGAATGGATAAACACAATGTGAGATACACATAAAATAGAATATTATTTAGGCTTAAAAAGAAGGAAAATTCTGACACATACTACAATATGGATAAATTTTGAAGACGTCATGCTAAGTGAAATAGCCAGTCATGAATGGGCAGATGTTGTGTGGTTGCACTTATGCAAGGCACCTAAAAAGCAGTAAAATTCAAAGAGACAGAAAGTAGAACGGTGGTGTCCAGAGGTGGGAGAAGGGAACGGTGGGGACTTCCTGTTAGATGGGTACAGAGGTTACAATGGGGAAAATAAAAACATTCTGGGGATGAATGATGGTGATAGTTGCATAACAACGTGAATGCACTTAGTGCCACAGAAACGTACATGTAAAAATGATGGAAATGGTAAATTCGATACTATGTATACTTACCACAGTAAAAAAACGAATGTGCTACAAAGTTGCATAACAACGTGAATGCACTTAGTGCCACAGAAACGTACATGTAAAAATGATGGAAACGGTAAATTCGATACTATGTATACTTACCACAGTAAAAAAACGAATGTGCTACAGTGTGAAAGACAGTTTCTACCTAAATGCAATTCATTTTATGTTTTATTCAGAGAGCAATTGTCATTTAATATTTTGCCTTCTGTTCCAGTGTAGAAGGAAAAAGAAAAAATTGTGGATACAATCCAATTGCTGTACTGAATATCTTTTTTGGTATGTTGTAGACAAAAAAAAAAAAATAAAAAGATCTGGCAAAGATAAACAACCTTTCTTTCCACAGTATATTTAATTGTATGTTTACTATGAAAGGATAGGTTATAAATCAAGTTATAAATCAAGGGTTAGAATGATAAATAGAAAAAACACAAGTATAACATCACAACACTTATAAATTGGTAAAGAAAATTTCTATGATTTACTGTGACCTGCTATCCGAGCCAATTAATTTTACTAACACATAGAAGCCACCCCCTAAATATTATTAATTGTATATGATATTAATTTACATGGTATCCCTAAATATTAATTGTATGTGATTACAAAAGTAACTGAATTTATGCTGCTTCCCTTCCAAATAGCCACCCTTGCCTTTTTTCTCAAGTATGTGGAGCCCCACTTTTTTGCTGGCTGCATTTATCTAGCTAAGTACAGATATTTCCAGCTTTCCTTGCAGCTAGTTATGATCCTCTAATTTAGTACTAGCTGATGAGATGTAAGTGGAAGAGTTATTTGTGACTTCTGGAACGTCTCTTTAATAGGGAGGAGGCAAACATTTCTCCTCTCTTTCCCCTGCTCTTTTTGGGGAGTGGATGTCATGACTGGAGCTATAGCAGCCAGGAGGGAATTGAGGACAATAGTTGCACTAGGATTCCTGGAGGAGAAAGCTGGAAGATGCCTGATGATTTCCTGATGATTGTGGACCCAGCATGCTGACATTTGCCCATTGCCAAGCTTCTCTCATGTAGGGGAGGAATAAATGTCTATCTTTTGAAAAACATCACTATTATTTTGTTTCTGTTATTCTTAGACATACCAAATCCCAACTAACACAGCTGAAGATTACCTACAAAGGTATCACCTCCATTTAGAGATTTTTGTTTCTTTTGCAGTCCCTGCTTATCAAGGTCAGTAAAGCCATACTGCTACACTTTTCAAGCTCACATTCAATTTCTGTCAAAAGAGATGAGGTCTATTTTGACATGACTTCAGTTAACAGGAATGTATTCCTAGACAGCTTTCAAACTTTATGCACTCTTAGGCACTGATTGATGAGAGGCTGTGCTGGCCAAATTACGTGGTTTAAATTCAAATCTCTTCTGCTAATATCTGCTTAGACACCACCACACCATAATGTGAATCTTCTATGTCAAAATATTTATAACAATCTATTTTCTAATTTTGACAAAAAGTAAAGCATAAATATTCATGTGTTGCTATGATTAGGTGGGCCCAGAGGCCTAATCCTTGTTTAGAAATAGAATATTCCCCAGCTTGAAGAAATTAATTTCTCATAGACATCACTGCGAAAAAACAAAAACAAAGACAAACATGAATTCTCCTTTCATGCATTTCTGCTTTTCCAAAATTTTTTGAATACCTAAGAATGCCCTTGACAGTATGATGCAAATTAAAAAGCTTCCTTTCAGGTTTTGCTGCAAGAATTGACCACTACTCCTGAAAATTATTTTACAGAAAAAGAGGAAGGTTCATGTTAGGAAGGCCAGCAGAAGCCATGTGTGTAAACAAGTGATGGTTTGAAGACCAACTGAATGGTAAATAAACTTATATGATTTTAAAAATATAAGTGACAAAGGAGAATCTTTATTTGCTGAGAAGAAATGGGTTAACTCTGTTTTGGCTGCTGCTGAGATTAGCTCTGGATTTCTGGGATTTTATGCCTAATGATGAAATGACTGTATATGTTGGATGAGTTTCAGCAGTGCCTACAACGAGATGCTCTGCACTGTCCCAGGAAGAGCCAGGCGGGTAAAGACATGTTTTGTGAAAGCACTTCTAGGGTGGGATGTTTCTAGGTGCACTTCCAGTTCTCATATGAATTCTCGTAGCACCAGTTTTTTTTTTTTTTAAGAAAAAACAATAAAAACATTTTGCCTTTGTTGTGTTAATAAGTTTACTCAACATGGGGAGGTAGAGAAACAATTTTATTTGTTATTGTTGATAGAGTAGGATGTTTTACAGATTTATTTTAAACACGTTCATTTTTCAGAAAAAAAAATGGGAAGAAAGGTCTTATTTCATCTTCAACACTGAATTTTAAGATTCGGTGATTGTTTTTCTGGAACAATTGTATCATGACACCCATGATGATTTTTTTCCCTCATCTTAGAGTGAAATGGGAAAGTTATTTTTTCTTGAATATACAGCAGTTCTTGTTATTTTTGCAAGCATGTGATCAGAAAACATTAATGGGTTTATTTAATGTGTCCTCTTCAGCCTGTGTCAGATGATACTGTGGGAAATGATGTTCTGCTCAGTGTCTGTGTGGGTATTTGTAATTATTATTACTTCCTTCCAAGGAGGTTGTGTGTATGTATTTTATGTAATTTTGGCTATATTAAGATGAGAATTCTGTTGTTCAACTTAAGAAAAAATATCTTTTTTTATTTTAGGAAAAAAATGATGTATTTTTATGAGGTTCATACTCACATCCTCTCATGTTAAAACCAGATTCAATTTCTTTTAAATGTACTTGGGTTAAAAGTAATGATATTCTTTGCCAACTTTCATATTCTACTTATCATAGAGTCCTGATAACCAAAAACATGTGTTTATTGACTTACATGCTCGGGTTTCCACTTTGAATCTCTTCCACCTGTACTTGTCAGAGGTTTTACTGCCTATGAATTTTCGGAGACATAGTGTTTTCAAAATATTACTTGCATAATTTTTGAAAGAAGCATTGAGTATATCTATCTTATAGAAGAACAGCCTAAACCCATCACTAATTTAATTGATCAGGAACAAAATATTATTATTTTTAAAGTTGAGAAAAAGACATGAGGGTTTTCAATAATTGGTTCCAATGGTTTGTTTATAAATGGCCCTTTTTTTCACAGCTAAGTTTTTTTTTCACTCAATATGCAAAAAATGTAATGTAGCATACAACCCACATAAAATGATCCAACACAACAGCAAACATTCTTTTTCAGGGCAGATTCATTTTGTGATCCTACATATCTCATTTTGTGATCCTGATTGGGGTCTGGTATTCCAATGAAAGTAAACTTCAGTGAGAAATCTTTCCAAATTTCTAGTCCAGGAGTGATTCACATTTCAAATTTTATGTAATATTCACCAAAGCTTCCTGGCCTATAATAATTTTAAGTTAGGATGTTTTAAAAAACGATTAATATACGGAACCATACCTCTGGTATAGACATTGTATCCACAAGCTGGCTGGATACTGACAGCTTTGTGAAAGCCTGAAAAGAATATTATCCTCTCACTGATATGTAACTATGATCATTATTGTTATCCACTTACATATTGCTTTATTATAAAAGTGGTAGAGAGGTTGCTTCTTAGTTTTTCTAAAATTTGTAATCTATATGTGCTCCACTTGGAAAACTACCCTAAAACTTTGTGGCATAAACAACAAACATTTTATCATATCTCATGATTTTGGGATGAGATATGGGGTGAGAAATTCAGGCAAGGGTCAGCTGGGCCATTCTTCTGTTTTACCTGATATCGACATAGATCACTGGGTAGTATTTGGCTGGTGGCTCAATGGTCTGGAGTTTCCAAAATGGTCACTTCTGGCATCTTGAAAGAAATGACAGGAAGGCTGGGCTCAGCGGGACTCCTCACACTCTCCAGATAGTCTCAGGGCCTCTCCATGTGGTATGTTCAGCAGGGTAGTCAAACTCCTTCTGTATGGCAGCTCAGGTTTCCAAGAATGAATGTTCCAAGGGATCCTGGTGAAAGCTGCCAGGTGTCATATGATGTAGCCTTGCCAGTTTCAGAACATCACTTTCACTATATTTAATTTGTCAAGCAAGTCTTCAATAATCAGTTCAGAATTAACGGGAGGAGAATTAAAATCCCCTTGTCAATGGAAGAGTTGCAAAGGCTTTTGTGACCATCATTGTTCTACCACAATGGCTTTGCTGAGTACAATTAATTGATACATAAAGGCTGAGAAGTTGTGCAATATTAACTTTAATTAATATTATTAATTATAAATTAATATTATTTTTTTGGGGGGGGCGTTGTGCAATATTAACTTTAATTAATATTATTAATTATAAATTAATATTATTTTTTTGGGGGGGGCGTTGTGCAATATTAACTTTAATTAATATTATTAATTATAAATTAATATTATTTTTTTGGGGGGGGCAGGTGGAATACGGGCCATATTCTATTTATTTATTTATTTTATTGAAAAATAATTGATTATACATATTTGTGGGGTAGAGTTCAATATCAATACTTGTGTACAATGTGTGATAATCAAATCAAGGTAATCAGCATATTCATCATTACAGAACATAATCATTCCTTGTGTCCATGAACCAATTTCTTGCTAATCCCCTTCCCTTTCCCCCTTTCCCATCTCTAGCAACCACAGTTCTCTTCTCTCCTTCTGAAAATTCTCTCTCCCTTCCTCCTTTATTGCTTCTTTCCTTCCTTCCTTCCTTCCTCCTTCTCTCTCTCTCTCTTTCTTTTTGCTCCCACTTATGAGTGAAGACATCGTTTTTCTATTTCTGTGTCTGGCTTATTCCACTTAACGTGACTTTCTCCAAGCTTATTCATGTTGCTGCAAATGGCAGAATTTCATTCATTTTTATGAATGAGTAATATTCCATTGTGTAGATATACTACATTTTCCATATCCATTATCCATCCATGGACATTTAGGTTGATTCCATATCTTGGCTATTGTAAATAGAGCTGCAATAAATATGTAAGTGCAGGTACTCCTTTGACACGATGATTTCCATTCCTTTGGGTGGATTGGATGATTTCCATTTCCATTACTGGGTATTTCCATTCCAATACCCAGGAATGGAATTGCTGGATCATGTGGTAGTTCTACCCACAGTTGGTTTAGAAACCTCATACTGTTTTCCATAACAGACGCACCAATTTACAGTCCCACCAACAGTGTAAGAGGGTTCTCCTTTCTCCACTTCTTTGCCTGCATTTGTTATTCTCTGTCGTTTTGATAATAGCCAGTCTAACTGGGGTGAGGTGATATCTCAATGTTGTTTTGATTTGCGTTTCCCTGACAGTTAGTGATGTTGAGCATTTTTCATGTACCTGTTGTCCATTTGTGTGTTTCCTTTTGAGAAAAGTCTATTCAGCTCCTTTGCCCATTTATTTATTGTTTTTTTACTGTTAAGTTGTTCGAGTTTCTTGTGTATTCTGGATATCAATCCCTTGTTGGATATATAGTTTCCAAATACTTTCCTGCATTGTGCATGTTGTCTTTTCACTCTGTTGATCATTTCCTTTGCTGTGCAGAAGGTTTTTCATTTGATAAAATCCCATTTGTTTATTTTTCCTTTTGTTGCATGTGCTTTAGTGGTCTTTTTCATACAATCTTTGCCAAGTCCTACATCCTGAAGTATTTCACCTGTTTTCTTCTAAGAGTTTTATAGTTTCATGTCTTATATTTAAGTGTTTAATTCATTTTAAGTTGATTTTGGTACATGGTGAGATGTGTGGTTCTAGTTTCATTCGTCTACACATGGATCTCCAGTTTTCCCGGCACCATTTGCTGAAGAGGTTGTCCTTTCCCTAACGTGTGTTATTGACACCTTTGTTGAAGATCAGTTGGATGTAGGTACATGGGCTGATTTCTGGGGTCTCTCTTCTGTTCCACTGGTCCATGTGTCTGTTTTTATGCCAGCACCATGCTGTGGTTCCTATAGCTTTACTGTATAATTTGAAGTCGGGTAGGGTAATGCCTCTGGCTTGCTGTTTTTTTGTTGTTGCTCAGAATTGCTTTGGCTGATCAGGGTGTTTTGTTGTTTCTTATGAATGTTAAGATTGTTTTTTTCTATTTCTGTGAAGAATGTTATTAATATTTTGATGGGAAAACTGCATTGAATCTGTAGATTGCTTTGGGTACTATGGACATTTTCATATACGGCTTTTATTGTGTTGAGACACTTTCCTTCTCTACCTAATTTGTTGAGAGCTACTCATTTTGAGATTGGATTGTTTTTGTTTACTTAGTTCTTTGAGGTGTAACATTAAATTGCTTATTTGAAGTCTTCCTATTCTTTTGATGTTAGCCTTTGCTGCAATAAAATTCCCTCTTAGCACTGCTTTTGCAGTATTCCATTGGTTTGAAAGTTATGCTTATATTTTCATCTGTTTCAAGGAATTTTTTGATTTCCTGCTTTGTTTCTTCTTTGACCCATTGGTTGTTCAGGAGCATTTTGTTTAATTTCCATGTGTTTGTGTAGTTTTCAAAGTTTTGTTTATTATTAACTTCTGATTTTATTCCATTTGTGGTTTGAAAATATACTTGGTATGACTTCATATTTTAAGATTTGTTGAGAATTAATTCGTGGCTTAACATGCAGTTTGTCCTGGAGAATGAGCCATGTGTTGAGGAGAAGAATGCATATTCTGCTGTTGTTGGATGAAATGTTCTATATATGTATGTCAAGTCCATTTGGTCTACAGTGCTGTTTAAATCCAATATTTATCTCCTAATTCTTTATCTAGATGCTCTCCTCAATGCTGAGAGTGGCATGATAATGTCTCTAACTATTATTGTGTTGGGGTCTGCCTCTCCCCTTAGATCCAATAACATTTACTTTATTATCTAGGTGCTCTGATGTTGGGTGCATATATATGTTTGATTGTTATATCTTGCTGCATTGATCTTTCTATCATTATATAATGTCCTTCTTTGTCTTTTTTTTTTTTTTCGTTTTTGTCTTTTTTCGTGTCTGGCAACGGATCGCAACCCTCAGTGTTGCGCCCGTACCGGACCGGGACCGGCAACGGGATCGCAACCCTCGGTGTTGCGCCCACACCTCGCTCAGCCAGTGAGCAGGAACCGGTCTGTATGTGGGATCCGAACCCTCGGCGGGAGCGCCACCACGCTGCCAAGTGGCGCACTGTAGCAGTGCGCCACCGGGCCGGCCCTTCTTTGTCTTTTTTTATAGTTCTTGTTTTGGAGACTATTTTTGTCTGATATAAGTATGACAGCTGCTCATTTTGGGTTTCCATTTGTGTGGAACATCTTTTTCCATCCCATCACTTTTTAGTTTCACATTTCACATTAGTCTGTATATTTTTATTGGTGAAGTGAGTTTCTTGCAGGGAGCATATAGTTGGGTCTAGTTTTTTAATCCATTCAGCCAGCCTATATCTTTTAAGTGGGAAATTTAATCCATTTACATTCAGGGTTGTTATTGAAAGGCATTGCCTCATTTCTGCAATTTTATTAATTTCTTTATGGTTGTTTTATATTTCTTTTCTTTTTATTGTTTATCTTTGCTGTTGAGTTTTCCTCTTTTTTGTAGTGATAAAATATATTTTCTTTCCCTTTCTCATTTGCATATCTGCTCTACTAGTGGTTTATATTCTTTCTTATGTATTTATGGTAACATATATCTGTCTTTTGATGTCAGATGTAGGACTCCCCTGAAGATTTGTTGAAGGACTGGTGATGAATTCCTACAGTTTCTGTTTGTCTTGGAAAGATACTATTTTGTCTTCATTTCTGAAGAAAAGCTTTGCTAGATATAGTATTCTTGGTCAGCAGTTTTTTCTGTTAGTACTTTGAATATGTCATCCCACTGTCTCCTGGCTTTAGGGTTTCTGCTGTAGCCTGATGGAGATTCCCTTATAGGTGATTTGATGCTTTTCTCTTGTTGTTTTTAGAATTATTTCTTTGTCTTTGAATTTGATAATTTTACTATAATGTGTCTCAGAGAGATCCTTTTCAGGCTGAATTTGTTTGGGGATTTTTGACCTTGTGGCTCTATATGATCACATCTCTCTCAATATTTGGGAAGTTTTTGGCTATTATTTCATTACATAGGCTTTCAATGCCTTTTTCTTTCTCTTCCCCTTTGGGTACACCTATAATCAGACATTTGTATGCTTGAAGTTGTCAGAAAGATCTTATAGGTGTTCTTCATATTTTTAAAATTCTTTGTTTTTTTGGTCCAACTATGTTAAGTCAAATAGCCTGTCTTCTAGGTGAGAAATTCTTCCTTGCACTTGTTCTAGCCTGCTGCTTATACTTGCAGGTGTATTTTTTATTTCTTTGAATGCATTCTTCAGTGCCAGGATTTCTGCTTAAATTTTTTTATTGTTTCTATCTCTTTGTTGCATTTCTCATACATGCTTTTGATTTTCTTTTTGACTTCATTATGATTTCAATCTATGTTTTCATCTATCATTTTGTATTTCCTTAGTATTGCCACTTGGCATTCCTCATCAGGTGTTTCATGAATTTCCTGTTGTTTGGGGTCTGGTACTAGAGAATTGTAGTCTTCCTATGGGGGAGTCATGTTTCCCTGGTTTTTCATGCTTGTCATATCTCTGTCTTGATGTCTGGACATCTGGTGGTATAGTCACTTCTTTTAATTTTAAGATTGATTTTTGAAGGGAGAGACTCTTTCCTGTAGAAGTGTTCTATATTGACAATCAAGTTGGGTGCTTTAAGTTTGGATCTGGGTGAGTTCAGTAATGCAACTCTTTAACTATATTCAATCTTAGAGTTCTCTGTGGGTACCTTTGTGGCCTAGGCGGTGGGACCGTCTGCAGTTTCTTGTTGGAGGGAGGGTTGTTGTGGGTATGAGCCTGGCAGTTCTGTAAAGGCCTGCTTTGGAGGGTCAAAGTCCCTGCCCAATCTGCCATCAGTCAGTGAGCAGGTGTAGCAGGTCCTGGCAGCCCTGTAGAGGGCTGCTGGATCAGCTGTTGAGCCTAGAGCAAGCATGTATAGATGCCACAGGGCCCAGCAGTTCTCTAGAGGTGTGATGTGGACAGGGAAAACTGCTACTCCATCAGCTGTTAGTCTGACAGTAGGTGTACACAGGTGCCTCAGAGCTTGGCAGCTCTGTAGGTGGCCATCTAATCAAGCCCAGGTGCTCAGGAGAAGCTTGCCTCAAAGGGTTAAAGCCCCTGCTTGGTCCACTGTAGGTCTGGGAGCAGTTATACACTGGCACAACAGGTCTTGGCAGCTCTGTGGAAGGCCACTGGACCAGCTGTTGAGCCTGTAGCAAACCTGCAAGGAAGCAGCAGGACCCGATGGCTCTTTGGAAAGCTGTAGGTGGAGGAGGGTTCAATGCTGGACTGGATGCTCGTGGAGGCATCCGGTGGGCTCAGCAGATCCAAGAGTTGTGCAGGGTGGGTACATATGGACATGGGGAATAGCCACTTACTGGCAGTGGGGTGGGGTGGGGAAGACATGCTGCTTGGATCCAGATGCTGGGGTCTCAGTCTTTCTGTCTGTCCTAGGCTACAGGTAGCCATGGCCATGGTCTCACTGGTGCCTGTATGAACTCAATAGAATGCAGGTGGAGCCTCTAGACAAAAAGAGTCAGTCTCACAGTGTCTGCGGCAGGGCGCACTCGAGCTGTGGCTCGACTCTAAGATGGCATTGTGTCATGGCCACGCAGGGCAGGAGGGGGTTTCCTCTCCCTGGGCTTCTACTATGAGACTGTGCAGCTACAATAACTCCCAGCTCCTCTCCAACTCGGCCTGGGTCCCCAGAAGACTGGTGACTGTCTTGTGATGGGGATCACTGGCGTTTGTGCTGGGTAGGCAAACAGCTTTTCCAGCTTGCTTTCTCTCTTCCTCATTCCAAGCTGGTCCCTGCAGTGGGGCAGAGGTTGGACGCCTGCTCTGTGCTCTAAGGTACCGTTCCTGTCTTCCATGCTTCACATGGACCTCGTTACTCTCTTGCTGCTCTGCAGCATATTTCCTTAGTCCTTCCAGTCAAAGTACATTTGTCTGTCTGTTGTTTTGTCTCTTTTTGTGGGGGGACTGGCACCAGCCCTGTCTAGTCAGCCACTGACAACCCTACTTGTGGTCACACATTAAACCATGTTCATGCCCTTTCTCAGGGGAGGCAAAGCCAAAACTAGAATCCTCATATGCTGACTTCTAGTTCTGTGCTGTCTTAAACAAAAAGTTAATGAGCTATTGCTTTAAAACAAAAGCAGGCCAAGGGTAGGCAAAGCACGCTCACAGGCCTGGCTTAGAAAGTTTTACGTTTGGTGTTGGGCGGTAAAGTAGTCTGTGTGAAATCCCAGCTCTCTTTTTTCTAGCTCTGTGACTGGACGGTCCTGCTCTGTTCTGCTTTCTCATCATGGGGCTCATTTGCCTACCTCGGACATTTTATTATTATTAGAAGTGATAATACTTATCCTTAGCCTAATCCTTTGCCAGATAGAAGTAGAAGAGAAGAGGCTTCTTCATTTAACTGGATTATTCTGCTATTTGATACTCTTTTGGTTTATCATATTTTGGACATATTCAGAAAAAACCAAAATCAATTAGATAAAAATATTTGGATTTTTGAAATGGTGAATTACATATTTTCTCTCAAAATAGGTTTACTTAATTTAATGGAGTTTAGTTTTTGTTGCATAATTTTAAGTGACAATGATATTTTAATGACATGTTTTGCTTTGAAATTCACTGATTTTATATGCACAATATCATCAGCCCTTGCAATGACAATGTTAAATAAATAGAGTTGTTACTGTTTTCTTCTTTTAATAGGTAGAGAAATTAAAAGTCAAGAAAATTAATTTATTTTTTGAAGTTCACATTGCTGAAGTTCAGGCCTCAAACTCAAGCTGTAAGTTTGAGCAACTAGGAAGAACAGACTATTTTTCACATGTCATTTACTAAGAAACTTAAATGTATGTGAAGGAGAGATGCTAATGTGTTATCAATCATTCAAGTGATCTAAACACTAAAAATATTAGATTTGTAAACAAATAATAAATGTATCATATGAGAGAGTAAAATATTAGCTAATTATGGTTAATCTTCAGGCTATATTCAACTCATTTATCATTTATTAAGTGCCTTCTATGTGTCTAATTCTGCTCTCACAGAATCCAGAAAGGAATGTTTAAAACAACATTCTGCCATAAGAAAAAAAATTATTTGGAAATTCAGAAGTGATCTAGTGCTCATTCTCATTCTGGTGGTGCAGAGTGCTAATAACAGCACTGAGGAACATCACTTTTACATTAGCGTAATTTTCTTCTCTGTACCACCATTGTGGTTTGCTCAGATTGACAGGTGAGTGCTGCCCACTGGCGCACCTGCTACCTGTTCTGCGAGAGCAGGCGATGCTACGCTATCGAGCTCTTAGAAAGGTTAATTTCCATTTCCTGAAATCAGGAAAGACATGGTTAGAGGAGGGTATTGACAGCTGAATTATTGTGATTACTGTCTGCTAGAAATCATGCAAATATATACATATATATATATATATATAAGCAAAGCTTGTGAAAAATGAAATTAAGCTAAACTTGATTCAGGTTAGTATTATTAATAATATAACTTGAAGTATAAATAAAACGCCAACATAATAGAATCCAAATATAAATGTAAATATTATTAGAGAGCACAATAGAATGATAGTTACTGTAGCACTTTTACTGTAGTAGCCTTGTATTTGGTGTCACTGTTGAGGTGTTCTGAAACAAATTAAAATTCAATCTTGGATGGTGTTTAATTTGAAAATGATGCTTCTACCATTTTTTACCTAAGATAACTGTGTACAAATACAGTAGACTTTGATGCCAAATTTTTATTTGCCATTATAATTTAGAAAAAGAATGTCTTGGTTCTGCTATGCATGAGTTTCTGTAATTTATATTTATATTGTAGTAATAGTTTAATTTTTATTGTAGTAATAATGGCACTATCCAATTATCCATAATATTTTAATATTTACATTTTGGGGGATAAATTTTTCCAAAGCTAGATTTACTGAATTGTCATTACTAAGCCATATTTTCATTCATTTTCTACCTTTGATACTTTCTCTGCCATTTTCTCACCATGACGATAGGGATGAGATACCTAAAGTACTTTGAAAAAAATCGGGAAGCATTTGTTTTACCTAATCTTAAAGATCTGAATTAATACTAAAGGGTAAAACTTGGTAAAACTGCACTTGGACAAATGTGAATATATCATCATCAACTTATTGGTTGATATTAATAAAACTGTAATAAAATATCTAAATTATATATTATAATAAATTATGCTAACTTTATACATTTATTCCCCCAAATTAAAATACTAAGTAAAAGTGATCATGCATACATGTGAATATTTTATATGGACCACTATATTTACATATGTGACGTGTGCAAGTATATAAAAATACGTACATATATGTATTATAGACTCAAATCTGTGAAAACAGTTGTTTAAATATATGTAAGAGATAATCGTTCTATGTTAGTTTTAAAAACTGTGCTATTACAAAGAAAAGTTTGAGCATTTTCACATGGGAAAAGCAATTCATAAGTATATATAGGTACAAAGCTTATAAATAAACACGTTATTATTGGCTCAAATGTTATACAGAATTTCATGTGAAGAATGGAATCATTACCTGATACTAACTTCAATTCTGTTAATATTCATGTTTACAAGTTGCTGGTTTTAAAAACAAAGAAAACTCCAAAACTCAAAGTATATATTTATAGATTGTTATTAGAATATCAGTATTCAAAATCAACCATAAAATCGTTGGTGGCTATGAGAGAGGCCAACAAGCTATTTAATCTATTTACCTTTCTTCCTAGGCATCCAATCAAGCCATGTAGCCCAGGTGAATTTGCAGTAAGGTGTGACCAAGTGCCATCCATTGAAAGGTAAAGGGCAAAATGTTTGCCACTATTAGACCTATCCTGTAAAGGCCTTCCATACATGAACTTGTATGCTATTACCTTTTTTCCTGCATGTTGTTCAAAGCCATAGTGACCCTGGAAGCCAAGTGCTGAGTATGGCAAAGCCCAGTATTGCAGGTTGACATTTTATTACCAGTTAGGGGAGATATGACTGCTAGAAGGGAACAGCAGTTTTTGTTTCATAAGAAAATGAAATAAATGCCTATCATAGTTAAAACATACATTTTCTGTGTCTGTGCATGCATGTGTGTGTACTTGCATATGAGAGTAATTAGCATGATTTTAACTTATACACAGACGTAGAAGACATATGGACTGAGAAAAAAACCCCTGTGATTAAATAAAATTTAAAAAGTAATTAGAAGTGAGAATTTTTCTTGTTTTACTTTTGCTATCTTCTTATTTAAAAGTGTTTTTTCTTTTTTGGTTATACTATCTATTAGTACAGTTGTTTAAATAGGGGAAGGTCCTTGGTTCATTAGTTTTTCTGAAAAATCTTTGACCCATTTTGGCTGACTGAGAGTTTACTCCAAGGATGCAAGGCTTGTTCAAAATTAAAATGTCAGTTAGTGTGGGTTACCAAATTAACAAACTAAAGAAGAAAAACTAATTGTCAACTCAATAGTTGCAGAAAACATATTTTGCAAAATTCAATTTCCATTTATGATAAATACTCATAGAGATTATGGATAGAAGTGAACCTCCTTAACCTGAAAAAGGCCATCTTAAAAAAAGAAGGAAAAAAAAACCCCAAAACATCTTACAGGTAATTTAATTAAAGGTAAAATACTGAACGTTTTACTCTTAAGATCAGGAACAAAGTAAGGGCAATTAGCACTCCTGTAAAACATCAACTGGAATTTGTAGCCAACAAAGGCAAGTAAAGAAATAAAAGACGCAGATATAAAGGAAGAAATAAAATTGTGTATATTTTCAGATGGCATGATTATTTACATATAAAATACAAAGTAATCTACTTTGCAAAAACTAAGAACTAGAAATAATAAATGACTTGGTAAGCTTATGAAATACAAAATTCAATCATATGCTGTACACAGATAATGAGAATTTATAATTTGACATTAGACAGTATCATTTATTATAGCACCAATAATGAAATAAATAGGTACATGTCAAGATAAACATATGCAGGATTTGTACACTGCAAACTAGACAATGTCAATGAAAGAAATCAAAAAAGAACTTTATTTAGTAACGAGATATGCTATATTCATGCATTAAAAGACACTATTTTTAAAAAGTCATTATGCTCAAATCAATCTATAGATTCAACACAATCTCAATTAAAAAATAGTAAAAAATTTTGTAGACCAAAACAAGGTGATTCTAAAATTTCTGTGAAAAGGCAAAGGAAGTAGGATAATAAAGAAAAAAAAAAAGTTGGCGGACTCACACTACCTGATTTAAGACACACTATGAAGTTGTAGTAATCAAGACAGTCTAGACTGAGAATTGGTAGAGGATATGCACGTGTAAGAATGGAACAGAAGAGAGTCCAGAAATAGACTTACAGAAATACAGTTAATTGATTTTTGACAAATGTGTAGGGCAAATCAATGGAATAAGAAGTGTCTTTTTAAAAGAGGTGGTGTAAAAATGAAATGTCAACATGCTAAAAAGAGAACTGTTAATTTATCTAAAAATTAACTAAAAGTGGATCAAAGAACTAAATATAAAACATAAATTTACAAAACTTTTGGTAGAAAATATAAAAGAAAAACTTTTGTGACTAGGGCCAGGCAAAAAGGTCTTAGACATGTCAGTAAAATCACTACCCATAAAAGGAAAAAAATAACAAATCAGACTTTTTCAAAATAAAAACTGTAGCTCTGTGAAATACACTGTAAAGAGAATGGAAAAAAAATTTGAAAAGCAATAGACTGGGAGAAAATATTTGTAAATTACATATTTGAGAAAGAAGTTGTATCCAGAACAGTTAACCCTCAAAATGCAACAATAAGAAAACAAAAAAGTGGGCAAGATATTTGAGCAGAAACTCCACCAAAGAAGATATATTAATGGCAAATAAGGATATTAGAAGATGCTCAGTCTCATTAGTCATTAAAGTAATTCAAATTAAACTACTGTGAACTAACACTACATCAGTATTACAATGGCTAAAAAGTAATATAAATAATAGCATGTTTGTCAAAATACAGAACTGTACACTAGAAAGAGTAAATTTTATTGTACATAAATTTAAAAAGAAAAAAACAATTTAAGCAAATTTCCAATCAGAAGTATTCACTTCACAATAATGCACATTTCCTTTCTCTACAGCTTTGCATGTTGGGAGATTTCTCTTCCATAGAGACAAAAACTACCTCCTTGAAAGTTCGCCAATTGATTCATTTCTGCTTATAGGAGCCACAAAAATGATGTTCAGTCTTAGGTAACATGTTAGCTAACCCTCAACTCTTCCAGATAATTGTGTGTGTGTGTGTGTGTGTGTGTGTGTGCACGTGTGTCTTTACATATTATTTTCTCTCTTAGCACAGGGCAGAAATTTGATGCATACATGCTGAGTTATATGTTTTTACATTAATTTGAAAATGTCAAGAAACATTGTTCAAATAAACATTTAGACTGGGTATGAGAAATAGTTAAAACAAAGATTTGGCAAGCATACTGTATCTCCATCCTCTTTTTTGTCTCATTGCTTAAAAATTAATGAACTATTAAGATGACATACACATACCCAAATTGCATTCCTTTGGGCAAATCCAATTCTATCACCATTCTGAATATGGCCTCAGGCAGCTAGGAAACTTCCTACACTATTCCAAAAATCAGTAGCAATTTTATAATTAAGAAAAAAAAAAAAACTAACTAATTAATCCCTAAGTAATTTTGGAAAATTTTAGCTTCTAAGATAAAACCCAAATGAACTCACTAAGCCATTTCAAGAGGCAGAATGTTGTTGACAGTGTATCAACCAGGCTAATTAAAAAACAAATAATCAAACAGGAAAGTTGGCTCGATTCAGTGATCACTTGGAGAGTAACCCATCCTTGGTATATGACATATTCAAGCTTTTATTCACCATGAGAATTTATTTCCAGCCCTAATTTTGTACAAATAATACATGCAAGAGAGGATATCAAAGCTACTAGCATATATCATCACTTTGGGTATTCATTTTTTTAAAGATTTTTTCAATTCAGAAATAAAATATATATGATAAACCTCTGGGAGAAAAAATGTAAACCAATATGAAATACATACAACTTTTCTAATATAAGGAGTCAGATATAGTTTTTATTTTCATTCATTCAGGAAATATCATGTTCCAGGGAATGTACTACTTATCAGGGTTATAAAGGTAAATAACACACAGTTCCTGCTCTCATTTCTACAGTAGGATACTAATGGAAGTTGTAAGAGGAGGACCCAAGACAGGATGAGATGTTAGTAGTGAGAAACATTTTCTTGAATAAGATAAAATGTGAGCTATACAACCGTGCCTGTAAAGAGAAGTAGAGATTACATAGGTGGTTTGCGGGGCGGAATTAAG
>NW_007728659.1:94009-95484 GCF_000696425.1 Galeopterus variegatus | reverse complement strand
TTTTCATTCATTCAGGAAATATCATGTTCCAGGGAATGTACTACTTATCAGGGTTATAAAGATAAATAACACACAGTTCCTGCTCTCATTTCTACAGTAGGATACTAATGGAAGTTGTAAGAGGAGGACCCAAGACGGGATGAGATGTTAGTAGTGAGAAACATTTTCTTGAATAAGATAAAGTGTGAGCTGTACAACCGTGCCTGTAAAGAGAAGTAGAGATTACATAGGTGGTTTGCGGGGCGGAATTAAGGGCATTCCTAGGAAAGATTGTTGCCTCAGTTAAAGTATAGAGACTTTAAATACCGTTGTATTGTTATTAAAAAAATAGTTTGGTATTGCATCTGTAATTATATCCTTTTAATATACTTTTCAAAGTAAAATTGAGTCAAAGTGCTATATAAATATTTTAAGCATTTTGATGCATAATGCCACAATATTGCCTACAATGATTGTATAACCTCACATTACCACTAAAAAACATTGTATCTCCCATACAGTCTCACAACATATGTAGTTCAGTAAATATTATACATACTTTAAGACTCATATTTTACCTTAAAAGTTATTGTGTATTTTGATTTTCAATCCATAAGGCAACTATGTTTTTTTTTAAGAGTGATTTTTTTCCCGGAAATCTGAGTAAATACACAATTTTCCAGTAAGTGATCCCATGTTTATCATCCTGTGAAACTGAATATACTCACATACCAAACGTACCTATTCTCTATTGCTGCAGAGCAAATTATCATAAGCTTAGTCACTTAGAACAACATCTATTTATTATCTCACATTCTCCACAGGTCGGGAATCTAGTCGCAGCTTAATTGGATTCTCCACTCAGGGTCTCAAAAACACTCCACTGAAGGTGTTGGCTGGGGCTGCGGTCTCATCTGAGTCTCTCAGCCTCTTCTTCCAAGTTCAGGTGCTTGTTGGCACATTTCTTTGAAGGTGTAGAACTCACGGCACCTTGCTTCTTCAGGACGATCAGGTCTGTCACCTCTAGACCCTCTTTTAAAGGGCTTGCTGAATTATGTTAGATCTACCCATGATAATCTCCCTTGTGATTAATTTAGAGTCCACTGATTAAGGATATTAATCACATCTGCTAAATTCCTTCATCTCTGTCATGTTCAATTGGTTAAAAGCAAGTTGTAATTCCCACCCACACTGAAGGGCTGGGATTGCACAGAGGCATTGAAACAAGGGGGTAGAAATCATAACAACATCTTAGAATTCTGTCTGCCATAATACATATTCCAGTTTGGGAAGCATGGCCTTAGTATTGTTTTCAAGTATTTTAAAAGAGATAGTGAAATACTAAGTATAACCCTATTTTCTTCTTTTTTTTTTCATCTCATATTTATTGTATGTTAATGTACTTATTTCAAATTGCTGAAATAAAATGAAAGCAGAACAAACTTTGGGCATTAATGGCTCCCAAAATATTTTTGAAATTTATATGTCAGCACACA
>NW_007728659.1:91265-92685 GCF_000696425.1 Galeopterus variegatus | reverse complement strand
AGAGCAGGAAATGAATACACAAAAAGAGGACAAGGTACTCCTGCCAACTTGCTATTAATTGTGGGTTGTTTTCATGGCAGTGGTTCATGAATATTGAGTACATAATGATGTTGAAAATGTAAAGAAAGATTATAGTGCTTTCTCCTCATTACTTTGGATTCCAAGCTCATTTAAGGTCCTATTTTCAAGACATAGGAAAGTTCCTCAGGCATTAATTTTGACACCTCAGATGACTTGGGTGTGCATTGAGAGGTCTTCTGTAACATTTACCCTCGCCTGACCTAACGATGGCAGCACTCTCTATAGAGGAATCAAGTGGCTAGAGCAGAAGGTCCCCTAAACACCAGAGCAAACAATCCAGAGAGTGTCCAGGCAGTGCATGTCCCAGACTAATCAACTGCCTCCCCGCCTGCTGCCATGATTTCTTCTTTCTATGGCCTTTGACCCGTGATTGTTTATGCAATCTGTGTTTCTGTGTACCGAAGTCAGAGCATATGTTTCAGTGAATTGATCGTATTCCAAAGTAATTTCAGACTGGTCTCCTGTTAGCTCCATGTCTGGGTTAAGTAGCAGCTACACCTGACGGATTCCTGCTGCCGCCTTTGCAGAGTCAGAGGGACTGCCTCAGCTCTGATTTACCCCACGCTGTGCTGCCACCGAGGAAAACCTGCTGTCTTCCTCTTCTTGCCCACTTCCTTGCTGTACTACTTGTGTCTATGCATGGGATGACTCACTCTGGTCCACTTCCAGCCATTTTACTTTTGTTTGTCTTTCATGGGGAAATGTTAAGTTATCTCAGTGAGGGTGTTAAATAATTTCTTGCTTTCATCGTTGTAAAAGTTTGTTCCAGGAAACAGTACTTGAACTGGGAACTAGCTCTAGCTCAAGGCATTTCCCCACTACAGAAAAGGAGATGACTCACTGCCTCCAGCATTCCCTTTTCTTACTGGTGAGGCTTTATCCCCCCTTTCCACTCAGTGTGTGGTTAGGGAAAGCTAGCTCAGCTGTCGTGAGCGGTATTTCTAGCCTGTGGCTAAAGTGATCTTGTGTTGGAGGCCTCAGTCCAGGACTCACTCCTATTCCAGCTCTGACATTTACCAAGTGTGTAAATTTGAGCAAGTTTTTAAAATATAGCTGAGCCTCAATTTCCCTCAGTTGTGTAATGGTCATAATTATAGTATTTCTCTGACATGGTCGCCGTAATGATTAAATTAAGATAATTGATTTGTAGGCACTAGCACAGTGCTTGGCCACACATATATATATATATATATATATATATATATATATATACACACACACACACATATATGTATACATACACACACATATACATATTTTTTAAACTATATATGTAATTTTATCAATCTGCTTAAATCCCTTAAAGTAGATTCCCATTAATTTCTTTTTTAATTTTTAA
>NW_007728659.1:89603-90010 GCF_000696425.1 Galeopterus variegatus | reverse complement strand
GTCCTTGCTGTGCCCCAGTGTTCTCCCAGTGGGCCCGTCTCCCCCACCACCCATGCTCTTCCCATGGGATGGGCTGTACTCTAGTCCCTTGTGATGACTCACTGGCCTCTGAGTGGCTCCTTTTTTTCACTTGTTATGGCTCCTTGCTCTTATGTGGGTCCACGAGAATCCTACAGCTAGTATCGCTGGCCTGAGGGCCACCAAGGCCCTCTTCTCCCCTGCTGCTTCCAAGCAACTTCATCTGAAGGGCACGGCTTTTACCAGCTCCTGCTCTGTGTGCTCAGCAGCTCCAGCCTGGAAACAGCTGGGATTCAAAGCAGTTGGAGCAGTCCTTTCTTTCTCTCACTGTGGCTTCTCCTGCCTTCATGAGCTCCATAGGTCTCTCCTCCTCTTCCCCTGAACTCTAG
>NW_007728659.1:86526-89041 GCF_000696425.1 Galeopterus variegatus | reverse complement strand
GGCCCCAGCTTGGCTGTTGTTGCTTTTTAATCATTGTAAATTAGTTGATTTGTGGGAGACAGTGATGCTGGGGACCCTATTCTGCCATCCTGACTAGAAGTCCCCCTGCCATTAATTTTTGATAAGGAAAAAAATCCTTAGTATTGCTTATAAGGTTTAAAATATTTTGACCTGCTTTTTACTTCCAGTCTCCTTTCACATCAAATTTCTCTTTGTCATTTTGTCTTTCTCTTTCTTTGTCTTCTGTTCCAGTGTAAATAGTCCATGTAGGGCATTAGTTAGCTTTCCTAAGGTCCTCGATTGATTGTGAATACTGTAGAAGATTTCATTTTCCAACTGTAGTCACAACATCTCCCGTCCCACGCTCTTCTGCAATGTGTTGTTGCTCCTCCTCCATGAACACGTGGAGTTTGTTTCTCCTTTTTGACTATGGGAGGGTCCTGTGATTACCTTGCCCAATTGAGTACAGGGAGGAAGGGTGTTGAGTGTCCTTCAGGTTTATCCTGAACCAGACTGGCAGCTTCTGTATCCCATCTTGGAACATGTGCACATTGGATGCCCTCACTCTGAACCCAGCCACCATCCTGTGAAAAACCCAAGCTAAATGGAATGGTCTTGTTCAGGTGCTGCGGTTGACAACTTAACCTATTTCCTCGTCTTCTAGCCACATGAGTAAGCTGTCTTGGATGTCTAGCCCAGAGTAGTCTTACAATGATGTTAGCCTGCCTCTATTTGATGGCAATTGTGCTAGGAACTCCAAGTTAACTTACAACAATATGAAATCCCCAAATAAGTTGTTTCGACTAAATTTTAGGATGTTTTTCTCTGCAGTAGTAAATAATCAGAGTAGACTTTGGTGAAATCTATGTTTTAGCTTGTTGATTTGTTTTAGTAGCTAAATTTATACAACCATAATTATAAGCTTCCACTGGGACACAATTCTTTAGTTTTATCAAGCCTTTGGATTCTTTACTCACATATGCAATTCCTGGTTATATATCTAATTCCAAAAAGTTAATAGACTTTCTGAATCTCATTCATTAAATTCTTCTAGATAAACATGATTCTTACCTTAAAAAACCTTGTTTCAGAATATCTAACTTGCTTTGTAAGGTCACCTAAATTCTTCTCAATTAAGCTGAAATTCTCAACAAAGTTTTTCTAAAAATTAATGCATAAAAGGAAAAAAAGATTAAGGTGTGTAGTGGAGGCAAAACTTTACCTCTACCTTTTTAGGGTCTTTGGCTGGACCTGATAATCAAATTGACATAAGAAAGATTAACAGGAGAAAAATACACAGATTTATTTAATCTGAGTTTTATATGACATAGGAAATTTCATAAGGTAATGAAGACCCAAATCAGTGAAAAAACCTAAATGTTTTATACTAGACAGAACAAAGAGAGCAACTGTGGAAAAGTCTTAAATATATAGGGAGGCTAAAAGAAGATGAGAGTTATTTTAACAAGGTCTGTTTGTACAAAATTCTCTTTGCCTCAACTCCCTGTCTTTGGTTATAGGAATGTGTCTTTCTTCCTGGTGTGAGACATCTTCTACAGGGAAGTTTTATCTCCTGCTTTCAGGAAGAAGAGGGGAGGTCAGAATGTTCATGTGTCTGCTATTTCTAAGTGCTTTTAGCTTAGAATAATCCTTATGCTAAACTGGTATATTTGGGGTGTTAATAGTAGCATATTTTGCCACTGTTCAGTATAATAGTCATGGACTCAAACAGTAAAGATAACACGTAGGCATATCTTAACCAGTTCATGTAGAAGTCAAGCTTAAACAAGTATAGGTGTTCTTATTTTAATTTTCAAAAGCTATTTATCTATTCATTCTTTAGTTTATTCATATATTTATTCACATTTTCTCCCTCATTATTTCATAAATATGGATGGAGCCGTTGTTTGTATCTGGACGCCGTGCACAGCACTGCAGATGTAGAGATTAATGAGAACCAATTTCTTTTTTAAGATATTCATAGCCTCCTCGTAAATATAGATATGAAAAGAACAGATAACAGTAGAATTCCTTCAATATTAACAGTAGAAGAGTTAGAGAACTTTTTTAGAGACCTGCATTTTGAAAGATGAATGTTAGTTAAGGTCATCACCGTTCAGGAAGGGGTAAGAGAAACAGCACTATTTCATAATTTAACGGGGATGTAAGGTGTAGCTCAGGGAATCGTGGGTGCTGTAACTAGAACTAGGTCATAGTATCCTAGGTGTTTAGACTTTCTCTGAAAGTAGACATGAAACTGTAAGGGGATTTGGTCGGGAGGGAGAAGAAATCAGATTTCCCCTCCAATCTATCACTCTTGAAGCAATCTGAAGGATGGGTTGAAGAAGAAAAATCAAGAGAAATAGCTGGAAGGCCTTGGTGAAAGTGAGATATGTTGATGAAGAATTGAACTAAGATAGTGGCAGTAGGAATAAAGAGGGGAGAAAGCATTGTAAATATATGTAGAAGGTAAAGTTAGCTAAACCTAGAGATTAGTGTGAAGATGTGAGAGAAT
>NW_007728659.1:75817-86291 GCF_000696425.1 Galeopterus variegatus | reverse complement strand
TTTAAGTGATTAAATAAACAAACAGTTATGATTCAATGTTAGATATTTGGAGTTTTATATAGGTATGAGATTGTTGGGGAAACACATATAATAAAATGTTGGATATATGCATTCTGATGATCAAGACCCACGTCTGGGAAAACTATATTGATTTGGGAGTCATTAGCAAACTGGTGATGTCTGAAAATATAGTGTTGTATGAAATTAAGAGGAAGTTAGTAGTGGTTGAGTGAAACGAAGATTGAGGACAGAACTGTGGGGCATAGCAAGACTTAAGTGGCTGAGAGGGAAAAATTCTAGTGTATAAGACTGAGAAATAATGGTAGCAAATATTGAATAAGGTTAAGAAAGGTGACAAAATGCTAAAGGAGAAAATATTAAGAAAGATGGAATAGTCAAAGGTTTGAAATACAGGAAGTACACAAAAAGTGAGAACTAAGTATTTAAAAGTCATTGTTACATTCTCTCGAAAAGTTTAATGAGATCTAGGAACAGAAGCAGGATGATAAATTGAAGNGATTGTAGACAGTTTTTAATTTTATGTAATACCATTTTTTTTTGCCTTTGTTGCCTATTTTTGAGATCTTATTCAAAAAAATTTTACTAAGACTAATGCCATAGTTTTCTTCTTATATTTTCCGCTAGTTTTATACTTTCATATTTTACACGTATATCTAATTTTTTGAATTGATTTTCATAAGTGGTAAGAATGAGTTTGTAGTAGTTTTATTTGTCTGCAAGAGAGTGTACAGCATTCCAAGCATCATTTTTTGAATAGAGTGTCCCCAACAATTGTCCTTGGCATCTTTGTGGAATATTAGTTGTCTATAAATGCATTAAATCGTCTATTAATGCATTAAATCTGTAGATTGTCCTCTGCAGCACAGACATTTTAACAATACTAATTTTTCCAATTAATGTAGGTAACATATGTTTTCATTTATTTGTGTTCTCTTCAACTCTTTTGCTCAATGTCTTGTCATTTTTGTGATAAGTATATTTTATGTCATTGATTAAATTATTTTTCAGTGTATTTATTCATTTTTAAAGAAAAATTTTTGTTTTGATTTTTAGTTTAGATATTTTGCCATTAGCATATAGAAACACTACTACTATTTCTTTTTTTGATTTTTTTTTTTAGACCGGCCGCACTGCACTCAGGCAGTGAGCACACCGGTCATCCCTATATAGGATCTGAACGCGCGGCAGAAGCGCTGCAGCACTCCCAGTGCCGCACTCTCCCGAGTGCGCCAGGGGCTCGGCCCCACTACTACTATCTCTGTGTCAATTTTGGCGAATGGACAGAGAAGAAATAAGCAAAGTGAGTATCAAGCACCTTTTAATGACATTGAATTGAGGGGAAATATACTCAGACATAAAGTCCAAGACAAATGTGAATGCATGTATCGTATATATCACTGAATCTGAGGCACCATTGATTGAACCTAAGGCACCATTATTTTATATATCATTTTAAAAAGCTTATCAATTAAACTATGATACAAAATAGTTTTATAAGGTAGAGTTTTGTTGAATATTTCTATTACTTTTGTGTATATGAAGAAGAAAATACAAATTAAATGCCAAGTAATGACAGCTACATTATGATTCCTACCTACATGCCAATCAGCAGTTTTAAGACTCCATCGATTAAAAGTAGCATTACAATGTCAGAAAGGTAATGACAACTACATGCCAATCAGCAGTTTTAAGACTCCATCGATTAAAAGTAGCATTACAATGTCAGAAAGGTGATAATGTAGAAAATTGTGCATCTTGGAGTTAATAACAAATGACATAATACAGATATAAATGATTGTGTGTTGTGTGTTTAGGATGGACATTCTAATAAGCTGAACGGGAGGTCTAAAGTACAGATGAACAATTAACATATTCCTTAAGAATATAAGTATAAACAAAAGTGTATGCATCAATTGATTGTTTTCATCATTTACAAGAATCAGTAATAAATACTAATGTACATTTTATTCTCTCCTTTTAGTTATCAATGGTGAATCAGAAAAAGCAAGCTGAGATTTTAGTATGACTTTGCATACATGAAGTACATTTCGAAATAAAGAATAGTTTTATAAGTCATAGTTTTAAAGGCAATAACATATTTCAAGGACTTTTGGAATTTCTGTCATCGTAGATGAGAGATTAATGAGAGCTTTAATACTAGCTTTTTTGTAAACTCTGATTGCACCAGTTTTTCAAACCTGCTGTGATGAATTGAATTTCTTTAATAAGTGCTTTAAGGTTATCCTTTTTGCACTAAAAAAGAACAACCATTAGTGTTACAAACTTATTGTCCTGTATCATTTCTCAACTCACAAAGATGGCGATATGAAAGAAAGCATTAGAAAAATATTCAAATTTTAGTTACTCAGTATGAATCACCCAAAATTTAGCAGTCAGCTTGACTCATGCTAATGAGTTAAATAATTACACCTCTCAGGAAATGAAAAATGAGTTTCTTAAAGTTTTCTTTCTCAACCAAAGGTAATGTTCCAAGTTATTGAATAAACCATGGAATTAGTAATGAGTTTCTTCATTTTCTTCATTGGTAAGTTCAAAGCTAAAATTTGATTTAAAATGGAGGATGTCATATCTGGCCTAGTGCATTGTGACTGCATAATTATTAACTTTGAATGATAAGCCTACAAGTACTGAGAAAATTGTTTACGTGGTACTAACCACAAAATGTGGGTAAAGGGTTCAAAACTGAAAAGCATCTTAAGCATGTGGACAAAGGGGGGAGCTTGCTCTATCATTTTTATTTAATATTACTACAGATAATCAAGATACATACAAGGGTTCTTCATAAATTCATGGAAATTTTTTATTATCTTTTAACTCTGTTTTTCCTCTAACTTTTTGATATACCCTTGTATTAGTGTGCTTATAGATAAATATCATTTTGGAAAACAGGAGTAATAGAAATGAAGTAATTTGAACAGCAGAAAAACTAGGATCATGATTTGAACTCCAGACCTTTCCTATACCAAACCGAAATCGCTGTACCAGCAATAACAAACTCAGTAACTAAAGTCGTCTACTCAGCGTTGAAACTGGAGACTCAGGAGACTCAGATTTTATAAAAATTAAAAATCATAATGAAATTAACCAAATCCCAGATTATGTAATAGAATAGAAGCTCATTTTAGGGCAAAAAATAAAAATAAACATTACATAAATAAGTTCTAATATACCCGACTTTATCAGTTCAAGATCAGATTTTATAAAAATTAAAAATCATAATGAAATTAACCAAATCCCAGATTATGTAATAGAATAGAAGCTCATTTTAGAGCAAAAAATAAAAATAAACATTACATAAATAAGTTCTAATATACCCGACTTTATCAGTTCAAGTTTTTATGGATTAAAATGAATATTCATTTAGATGGCAAGTAGCTAAGTTTTCTAATAATATATTCATTAAAAGGCCATTATCTGTGTTAAGTAGAGTCACGTGCTGTTTTTAGTGCCTGAACAATATCCTCCACGAATTTCTTGCTCCTTTTTCTCCGTGTTATATCTTATCTTAAAAACTACAATGAACAAATATAAAACCTTCGATATCATGTTATTCCCATACTTCTGGCCCTGTTAAGCTCCTCCTTTATTATTGTAAAACTTCTCAAAATAGTTGTCTCATCTCCTTATCTCCAATTCTTTGCTTAGCACTGTTTCTTTCTTTGTAACAGTTTTATTAAATATAATTCACATAACATACAATTTACCCACTTAAAAGTGTATGACTCAGCATTTTAGTGTATACACAAATATGTGCAACCATCATCAATGTCAATTTTAGAACTTTTCTGTCACCTCACAAAGGAACCCTGAACCCTTTCCCTTCTTATACTCTCACGAACCTCCCACCCTGACTTCCGCCACCATAATCAGTCAGTTCGGTTTGCCGTGACACAACCTGCATCTTAACTGACAAATTCCAGGACGTGGAAAAGGAGGCTAGAACCCAAATGGCAAAACTGACCAACAGAAAAAAGAAGGTAAAAGCGGTCACTGAGCACCCTCTCCTGAACTGCCCAGGCAAGGACCTCCCCAAAGAGAGCTCTGGGTTTGGTTTCTCAAACATGGGCACTCAAAGGAGGAGATTGGTGAACTTGTCACTAAGGACTTCGTAAGTAGGTCAAGGGCATAGGGAGCTCACGAGACAAGAGGAGCCGTCTAGGGGCCACATGGTGACGGCCCCTATAACTAATACAAGTGCTGTTCTCTCTGACCCTTCTGATGAATTGAGATGAATTGGAGAGACTTGGCAACTTTTATTGGGATATATTCGTTTTCAAAAATAAAAAAGGGTAAGGGTTAGTCTGAGGTCCCTCTGTTCCCAGGGAGACGGGAGGCCCTAGGCCAGGGTTAGAGTCAACAAAGAGGTCAGGGAGAATTGCGTGTCTTGGGCCTTTTAGACACCAGTGCGCAGATGATTGTGGTTCCTGCAACCTGTGGCACCAAGATGAGGGGAAAACAGATATTACTGTACGGTTTGGGGGGTTAGGCAGCCAGCACTGGGACTATCACCCCAGCCTGACTATGGGTCGATCACATAGGGCCTTTCCAAACTTTTATTGTTATAGCCCCCACTGTTGAATGTGTAGACATTCTGTTTACTTGCACTCCTGCTTGCCTTTTTCCCCAAACCTTGGTGGGAATTGCTGCAATTAGGGCCATCTGAATGAGGAATGTGAAAGATCATGGAACTACCCTAATACCTATGACTAGTGCTATTTTCTCCCCAAAACAATACTGACATCTTAGGAGAGATAAAGAAATAACTGCCCTCATTGCTGAGGTTAAGGAAGTCAAAAGTCTCTTGTCTAGTGGATTATTTTTCTATTATGTTATCACTTCCTGCCTGTGCAGAAGGCCTGTGGTAACTGGAGACCCACCATTGATAAAAGGTGCCTTAACACTCAGCAGTTGGTACTTGCAATACTTGCCTGATATTGTGACTGTTTCAGATATTGTCCAAGATGAGGGAACTAGGTATGCAGCAATTGACATTGCAAATGCCCTTTTCAGCATCCCTGTCTACTCAGCTGATCAGGATCAGTGTGCCTTTATGTGGAATGTGCATCATACACCTATACCGTCCTTTCACAAGGCTCTAGAGCTTCTCTGGCTATCTGCAATCAGTGGGTAGGCCATGACTTGAATAAGTACCATTCATGGAGGGAGCACGGGCTTTCCACGATGATGATGACATCGTCCTGGTAGACCTAGACAAGTACACCATGCCACTAGGACCAGTGCCCTTTTAACCCACAGGAGGCAACACAGCTAGGCCATTAACATGGATAAAACACAAGAACTTAATGTCTAAGTAAAATTCCTGGGTGTAATCTAGGAAGGAGTGTTCCAGAGGAGATCATTGCCATGCTTTTGACCCTCCTTGCTTCAACAAATAAAAAGGACGTCCAGCGGTTGGTCTGGCTATCCAGTTACTGGAGCTCTTACGTTCTCTATGCAGGGGTCTCGATGGCATCTCTCTACAGGGTTACCAGAAAGGCTTTGAACTGGGGCTCTGACCAACAGAATGCTCTGGGGACCTCCAGCTGGCCACCCAGGCTGCTCTTCTGCTGGTTCTCACCTATATACACTTGCCATTTGAGTTACAGGTCTTCGTACCCTCCCCGTTCACCAATGGCAGATGGACACTGCCACAAGTAGACGTGCCCATTAAACTTTTGTGCCTGTAAGCTTCCAGAGTCAGTCGAAAGGGGCATACTTCTTAAGAGATTACTACTAGTCTTTCATGAGACCTTGATTAATACTAAGCACATGACCCATGTCCATGAAATCATCCTAAGTCTAGAGATGATGGACACTGCCACAAGTAGACGTGCCCATTAAACTTTTGTTCCTGTAAGCTTCCAGAGTCAGCCGAAAGGGGCATACTTCTTAAGAGATTACTACTAGTCTTTCACGAGACCTTGATTAATACTAAGCACATGACCCATGTCCATGAAATCATCCTAAGTCTAGAGATCCATGTCATGGGTCCAAGTAATGGTCTCAAATTGCAGAGTTGCAGAGCAAGGGCAGCTCAGGAATCTTCCATAATAAGTCTTCACCTGGCTGGGGTCTCACACTCCATGAAAAGGTCTTAGAGTGCAGGACAGTTCTTCAAGTGGCCTTGTATTGATCTAAATCTCCCCACTGTTTTACTTGTGGTTCTCAAAAATAAATGTAGTATGTACTGGGAATACAACATCCTGAGAGAGCAAGGGGATGACCACAATAGCCCAAGCTCTGTTCCAACCCTCCCACCCACTCCTCAGAAGAATATGTCCTTCAACACTTCAGCCCAGCATGTCCCATAACCCCAGGGTATAAAACCCAGTGTGAACTGCTTTCTGGGGTCCGTCAGCTGCAGTGCGACTGAGGCATCTGTAGACAAGACTCAACCTGTCCTTGGCAGCTTTCCAGAGCCTTAGGGCACTGATTTGCAAAAAATCCGAATCTTCCACTGTCCCTTGCTGCTTATCTGTAAGTAATAAACCCAACTCATGTAATTTGTTGTGTGGGTGGGTGCCCTGTCTTACCGGACTCAGAGAAGTTGGTAATCAGTGCACCATGAGAGAATGTGCGTCATAAGAAGTGCCCCTCTGTCTGCCTTGCATTTTGCCTGAGGTGCCACTGCCTCCACTGGCTACATGGGGACCCAGATATAAAAACATCCTAGACTACACGTGGACCTGGTTCACTGATGGCTCCTCACTGTTAACTTCTATGGGGCTGGAATGGAATGCAGCTGCCATCCTACTTGAGAAAGACTTCTCCCTTACTGCCTGTGGTAAGGGATGCTCATCTCAGTGGGCAGAGCTCCATCTATGCCACCCCAGTGAAGGAGCCCTGCTGTATTTTCACCAAGTCATGTGGCTAATGGCTTGGCCATTTGGTCAGGCCACCAGCAAGTCACAGACGGGCATATAAAACAAGCTTTCCTGTAGGGATGAGACATTTAGGTAGAGATTCAATTCTGCTTCTTCTAATAAACTTCCTTTACCCATGTCAATGCTCACCAGAAAGGTTCCCACAGTATAGAGGGGGAACATAACCAAAATAACCAACTCATCAATGAACTGTAGAGACTTGAATGTCCCTCACTCCAGAGCAATATGTGTAACCGACCTACTCCTAGATCCATGAGAACACGGCCCAGGGAAATTCAGACACCATCCTAAACTAGGTCTATGTACATAGTCTAACACCGCCCTCAGAAGACATGGAAACAAATGGAAAAGCTTGTCCTTCATACCAGATGCTGGCCAAAGCTAAAAACATGTCCCAGGGACAGATTCCATGATATTCTTGGCAAATAGTTCATACTGGGCTTTTTGCCCCATCCAGACGGTTTTTCTGAATTCTGACTGGAACTGATGCTTTCTCTGGATGTAGCCTAGCATTCCCCTGCATTCTGTAATCTGTAAGACCACATTTGTCTTTGGTTTGTGTTTTCTGAGCACATGTTATCTGATAACAGCCCCACGTTGGTAGGATACATATCAGTGGACATAATTACGAGGCAGATGATGGACTCTCCATGCACCATATCTAACTGATGCTTTCTCTGGATGTAGCCTAGCATTCTCCTGCATTCTGTAATCTGTAAGACCACATTTGTCTTTGGTTTGTGTTTTCTGAGCACATGTTATCTGATAACAGCCCCACGTTTGTAGGATACATATCAGTGGACATAATTACGAGGCAGATGATGGACTCTCCATGCACCATATCACCCCCAGGCCACAGAGATGATTGAACATTTGTATGCACGATTAAAGGACAGGTTTGAGCAGCTGATAGGAGGGAAGAAGACGATCCCAGCCTGGACTACACATTTAGGTAAGCAGTCTGAGGTCGCAATGCAGCAACTCCCCATAAGGGCACTTTTCATTTGAGCCGCATCTTTTCTAAAGCTGTATGCTGCCTTTTCCCAATGTACATCTTTCTTTCATAGTTATTGACACCTCGGTCTCTCTGGGGGACCTGGTAACGACCTTCATTGCCCTTCGACCCCTTTCTGAAGACTCAAATGGATGGGTGGCTATTAAACAAGAAGTGGGAAATGATATCCTCCTTTTTCCTTTATTCCAACTCTTTCTTCTGCAAGCTAAGATCTACTGTTGAGCACATCTAGGGAATTTCTCCTTTCAGTTATGTTACTTTTCAACTCCAGAATTTCCTTTTGGTTCTTATTTTAAATAATTTATCTCTCTTTACTAATATTCTCTAAATACTGGAAGTCCTCACTGATTATTTCTTGGTTCTCTCTTCTGTCTAAACCTACTTCCTTAGTAAACTCATCACACTTCTGAACTCAAATGCATATTTCCAGTTAATAATTCCCCCCTGAGTTACAAATTTGCTTATCAAATTGCTTAATAAAATATCTCCACTTAGATGTCTGTCATCTCAGAATTAGCGTGTCTTATGCAGAACTGCTTATTTTTTCATACTCCCTTGGCACCAACCAAACCACATCGTCCTGCAAATTTTCCCAACTAAGCTACTCATAACTGCAACCTTCTAGTTGCTCTGGTCACAAAACCTTGGAATAATCTTTGGTTTTTCTCTTTCTCTTCCATCCTATATTCAATCTGTTAGAAAATCTTGTCAATTCTATCTTTCAGATGTATGTAGAATCTTACCAATTATCCCCATTCCAAATAAAACTATTCTAGTCTAAGTCGCCATCAGATCTCATCTGCATTACTACTATAGTGCCCTACTGGTTTCTCTGATTCTGCACTTGCCCTCCTACAGTTTGTTTTCAACAAAGAAGCCAGAATAATTCAATTAAAATCTGTTAGTCTGTGTCACTCCTGTATTCCAACCTCCAATGTTTCATTAACTCATAGACTAAAAGCTAACATCCTTACAACAGACTGCAAAGCTGTGCCCAATCTGGCCTCTTCCATATTATAGTAGTCTACTACTAGGGCTGCCATAAAAAAAAAAAAAATACCACAGACTGTGTGACTTAAACAACAGAAATTTATTTTTCATAGTTACTGGGGCTGGGAAGTCCAAGATCAAGGTGCTGGCCTTGATTTTCTGTTCCTGGTGAGGACTTTCTTCCTGGTTTGCAGACAGCTGCCTACTTGCTGTATCTGCACATGACCTTTCCTCTGTGCTAGACTGAGAGAGCTCCAGTGTCTCTTTGTCTTTTTTTACGACACTAATCTCATCCGACCAAGACCCTGCTCTCATGACCCCATCTAATCCTAATTATCTCCCTAAGGCCCCATCATTAAATGCTATCCCATTGAAGGGTAAGGTTTCAACATATGAATTTGGGGGGGTGACCCAAACATTCAGTTCATTGCACACATCTACCCTTATCTTCTATTCATCTTCCTTTTGATTATTTCTCCCCACCCTGTGACCTTGCTATTCATTGGACACACTAACCACATGTCTTCCTTATGGGCTTTCATACTTCTTGTTCCATCTGCCTGGAAACATATTCTCCCAAATAGCCTCCATAGTCCCTTCTCTCGAGTCCTCCAATATTTAGCTTATCTCATAAAATCCTTCCCTAACTCTCCTATTGAATATTGCAACATCCTTACTCTACTACTTGTTATTTTCCTTTATAACATTAACCACCTTATAATATTCTATATAATTTAGAAACGTTTAGTATTGTTTCCTTTCTGTCATAAGCATTTAAACCCCATCAGAACAGGAATTGTTTTGATTGTTTTATTTACTGCTATATCTAACATTTGCAGTCATTGCATGATTCACAGTAGAGGCTCAGTATGGAACACATTAATTTGGGTCACCTGGGAAATACATAATTGAAAATATTGAAATTAAAATTATATATCAGTAACATATTTTTTTTGTTTGATGTATGTTTTTTTCTCTTATTAGATGATGAATTTTATGAGGTAAGGGCTTTTCTGCGTTATTTTCACTACTGAATTTTTAGCAGAGTGGATAGCACCCTGCTCATCATTGGCACTCAGTAAATACTATTCAGCATATGGCTATCTATCTATATCTTTATATCTATATTAGGTAAGGATAGCTTGTTTCCAGGAGGATTCCTGTTTGTAGGCTTTTCACTTTGTACTGTATAACTCTTATCTAAATTGCTATGTGTTACTCTAATATTTATTGGTGTCTCTGTGTTACAGAAATATAAGATCTAAGAAACTCAATTAAGTGAAGGAAGAACCCTCTCTCTTAAACTTAAATAGCATTTTGGAGCAATTTAGA
This sequence comes from Galeopterus variegatus, assembly GCF_000696425.1. Taxonomy (NCBI): domain Eukaryota; kingdom Metazoa; phylum Chordata; class Mammalia; order Dermoptera; family Cynocephalidae; genus Galeopterus; species Galeopterus variegatus. The sequence goes on along the minus strand of NW_007728659.1, from coordinate 76,028 downwards.
ATTCTTTTACAGAGGAAGTTTTGTTTTGTTTTTTAATTCAACCACCTTAATGGACCTAGTTTGTCAAAATAAATGCCACCTGCAACATCATGTATTGCATTCATTGAAATGATTCATTTGTGGACAAATCAGTTGCTGTGCAATGTTTTTCATAACGTCTGGCACAGCTGGTTTTAATTTGTCTATAAAGGAAAATCATTCCCTTTGGAGT
>NW_007728659.1:70545-75186 GCF_000696425.1 Galeopterus variegatus | reverse complement strand
CATAACGTCTGGCACAGCTGGTTTTAATTTGTCTATAAAGGAAAATCATTCCCTTTGGAGTGTTTTTCATTTGGATATTTAGATTTGTCATGTGTGCAAACACTATTTTCTTCACTTTATGAGCAAAGAAAAGCAATAAGAGAGTAAATATATACTCATAACGTCTGGCACAGCTGGTTTTAATTTGTCTATAAAGGAAAATCATTCCCTTTGGAGTAAGTGTTTTTCATTTGGATATTTAGATTTGTCATGTGTGCAAACACTATTTTCTTCACTTTATGAGCAAAGAAAAGCAATAAGAGAGTAAATATATACACTTACAAATGTACATTAAGTAACTTTTTTCCTAATTAGCTTGCTTCTTATTCTAGATAATTAGATAATATTCAAAAATAAATTAATGGCCAGATCACTCTTAATGAAAAACAGATGTGCTCATTTGATTTAACCTGTGTTTAAATTATGGATACAATCATCTAAATGAACACACCTGCATAGCACTTTAATAAGAAAGACACTTTCATGAATGTGAACCCACTTACCCTGTATTTACTTTCCTCTTAAAACCCTTACAAGACCGACATGCTCATTTATTGTTTGCCTTAAGTAAAAAGTAAAGCTCTTTATTTTGTTCAACGTTGTATCCCGAATGTTTATAATGATAAACCAGAATGCAATAGTAAGTTGTTGAATGAAGGAATAAATGGAGGCAAAAACAAGACAAATATACAAATGAGTGTTACAATCAGTACAATACAAAAAAACTAAGTGCGGGTGACTAGGAGACCTGAGGTTGCTCATCAGTGGAGCAGATTACTGCTTTCTAGGTTGGCCAGGGAAGGCTTCAAGGAGATCCAATGTGAGGTAGACTATAGAGAATACAATCATGCTAAATAGGATGGGTGAGTAGAATAGCATGACCCAAAGCAAAGTTTTAAAGAAATCATGAGACAATTTTTGGTGGACGTTTATTACAGTGGACATTACATGAAGACAATTTATCCACTACCACAGTATAAAATAACATTTTAAAATATATAGAATATATAAAATCGTACTTTTAAAATTTATTTTTCTATTGAAATTAAGAAAAGCTACTAATTTTAATAATTTAACTTTATAAACTTTTGTGATCTACAGAAGACTATATGATGTATGTGTCTGTGTGCACATGTGTGTGCATAATTATGTCTACAAAGAAGTACTATTTTGTAACTTAGTACACCTTTATTAAAAATGTTATATTTTTAAGGTATGTTTTTTTCTCAATTCTAACTCACTCTCCAAATTACAAATGATTTTCTGTTTAAATTTTCACAGAACTGATATAGTGGCAAAAAGTATTTTTATTTCAATTACTATAGTTTATATATTCTACTTTTCTGGCCCAAAGTTATTTTAGTATATCGTTTTTGTTCGTTTTAGTTTTCAGTCTTCAGAAGCATTATATACATAGAAATGAGAGTAATCGCATGCTATTTTATTTTTTATGGTTCTGTTAATACCAGTATAAAGTAATGTAGCCTAAACAATAATATGTAAAATTATTCTATGCATATTAGCTCCAAACTGGATCACTAAAAAATTAATGTGAGATTGGAAAATATTCTAGTTTTTTTTTGGTCAGCCAGAGCAAATATTCAAGAACACAGCACAATCAAGAATATCTTAGTGAGGATTCCTGCTGTTTCTGTTTAGGAGATTCAATAATTTTCTGATCCTTTTCCTATAATGTCACACAAAATTGCTTGTGTTAGGCAGCTAGGAGGTGTCAAAAGAACTTGATTATGAATGAGATGCCTTTCTCAAATCTACAGACTATGTCTGATTTTTAATTTTGCATTTTATCCATATTGATTGAAGCAAGTAAACAGTGCCTATTTCATTGAATAGTTCAGCTTATGAATGAAAATTATAATTGTTTTGAGTTAGCCTATGCACTTTGAAGCTTTTAACTACAATTTAAAACCTGATTGGCCCGTATGTGTGCTTTTTAAAATTAATTAATTATTTTTTCTAAAGTAGAACTTATCCAAAAGCCCAGAAAGGTCAATTTCATTGCTCTTCTACATGACAGATATTTTAGTTACACTGCAGTACTGAGTACAGTTATAACACTCATATTTCAGCTGAGAATACTTTTTAAAAATCGACACCATTTGTGGAGTTTGGAGATTTTGTCGGCACTAGACAAGTACGAGGCTTAACTTAGAGGCCACTAGGCCAAGCATATTTTGTCATTGCCACTATGAAACCTTGGGCATGAAGAATGAATATCACTTATGTCTTACACTTCTGTTCTTTAACAAATTGTGCCTAACAATATTACCACAGGTTCTGAGGCATTTATGACAATTTAAAGAATACTGTTTACTAGAATTTTATATAATAAAAGCCACATATACTGTCCCTATGACATAGAATTACTAAGCTTACCTTTTCTTTGAGGTGAAGATCAAAATCTCTCCTGCAGACATTATTTTCACTCAGCAATTGAAGAAAAAATATCTACGAAAGTCAACACTCATTCAGAAAGAATGGTAACACCACTGGTCAGATATTTATTTACACATGTTTCATGTCATTTCATTTTTTCACTTTATGTTCGGTATTTTTAAAAAAATCCTATATTTTATATTTCATAATTATTATTTTAATATCATTATTTTATTTATGGACTTTTAAAATATTTTTGTTTACATTTTACCATATTATAAATAGTGCTTCAGTTAAAAATTGGCGATTTTCATGTTTTCTTTGAGCAGCTTATAATCACTGCTCTCTTCCTGGTGTATATAAAATGATAGCAAGTGTGGAGCAAGAAAAAAAGACAGAGAAAACATTAACATGAGTTCATCTTTCATATTCCTATCTATGTTTTTGCTTTATATAATCCATAATGAGTATTAGTTTTTTATTCTCTAGAAAATATTTGTCTTCATAATTACCTTTTTGGAAATATTAATTAGTATTTGGTAAGCATGTAAATAGGTAATCAATTATTTAAATCTCATTAACAATTTTTTATATTTCTTTAGCTTTATTTTTCTTCACTCATTAGGAAGATCTGTTCATTAATCCAACAAATATTTATTGAGGACTTATTAGGTGCCAAGTGTAGTTCTGATTCTCAAAAAGCTTAAATTCTAATAGGAATATTTATCTAGCAAATGATAATACTCTTCAATGTTCAAGAGAACAATGATATGACACTTAATTTCTATCAGATTAGCACCTCTTTCATTTTTCTTGTCGTGTTATAAATATTTATTGACCAAACTTATAAAACAGGCATTCTTCTAGGCTATAGGAATATATATTGTTAAAAATAAACACCAAAAAATCCCATCTTTTTTGAATTCATTTTCTAATGCCAGCTAACCTTCCAAGCAGAGCTGCATACATGAGTGAGCCCAGCTCAGATCACCCAGCAGAAATACCCAGCTGATCACAGACTAGAGAGTTGTTGGGTTCAGCCACTAAGATGTTAACTGGCTTGCTACATAGGAATTGATAACTGATATAGGTCAGGACACAGTTAGCATAATACACAAACAAATTATAATATATTAGAAAAGTAGTTCTGAAATATTTTGAAGTCAATTGCTGTATACTCTAAAAAATAATTACGGACCACAAGAACTTTTGTTTATGTTGGAGAGATCTATTGGCATTTTCCATACTAGATATTAAAATTGAGAAATTTTAGAGTATGTACTAGGGTATGAACTAAATGTTCATAGAAATATTCATATTATCTTTTAATTCCATTTTCCATGAACTTTTTGAAGTACCCTCATATTAATTTATTTAAAAATAACAGTAGTTAACATATTATAGGTTAATATATTTTTATGAAAGAAAATCTATTCATATTATCTTTTAATTCCATTTTCCATGAACTTTTTGAAGTACCCTCATATTAATTTGTTTAAAAATAACAGTAGTTAACATATTATAGGTTAATATATTTTTATGAAAGAAAATATATCTTTTCCAAATTAAAAAAAAATAAAGTGGCATTGTTTTACATTTCTGCAAATCTCTTTAATTAGTCAGACTAATTAGTCTAATTAATTAGTCTGACAGGTGAATTTTTATATCTGCTTCTTCATTTAGTTTATTGGGCTATGTTATTTTCTTTGAAAATCATGAAGAAAAGCTAATCTTTGGTAGTAATGCAGTGGGGAAAAAGGGATAGCTTAGCCTTTTTGGATGATTGAATATTTTTCTCCAATATGACACAAACACATTTTTTTTATCAATGGTTCTTTGATAACTGAACCATATCAATGAACTCTTTATTTTCTCTTACATTAAGATCAACTGTTGTTTCTTGCACTTTGAATGCATATTTCTCACAAGTGTAATCTTATAATATCATGTCCTGGCCATTTAAGAAAATACCTATTCTTTCTTATGTTTACACATTTTTATTATACAATATCAAAAAATCACATTAGTTAATATCAATACCAATCTCATCAGAAAATCCATTAAATATTGGCTGAAGATACAAATTTTCCAAAATTCTAATTTCCATTTAAAACTTGAATTACAGGTGCATGTTGGTGAATAAAATGATTATTAACACAATGTCTATTAGTTCAGTGTGGTGGCATCCCTTGATTTGTGGTAAGA
>NW_007728659.1:67691-70181 GCF_000696425.1 Galeopterus variegatus | reverse complement strand
TTTTATTATACAATATCAAAAAATCACATTAGTTAATATCAATACCAATCTCATCAGAAAAGCCATTAAATATTGGCTGAAGATACAAATTTTCCAAAATTCTAATTTCCATTTAAAACTTGAATTACAGGTGCATGTTGGTGAATAAGATGATTATTAACACAATGTCTATTAGTTCAGTGTGGTGGCATCCCTTGATTTGTGGTAAGATGCTGGCAGTTATACTCACCATTGCTTCTAAATCATCAATGTAAATGACAGTGAAAAAGGCAAATCATATTATCATATTATAAACACAGTTTTGGCCTCACTGATAACCTGTGAAGGTCTCAAGGACCCCTTGAATTCTGCAAACCACACTTTAAGAATTTTTTCAAGAAGACAAACACCTGGGGATAAATGAGTGTCACGAGGGGAGTTAAGAGTATTGGAAAAGGGGATGACTTGTTATTTTGAAAAGCTGACTAGTTTTGAGAGTATGAGAAGGTAATCTTCTAGCAAAGACTTAAACGGAATGAGAAAGTTAGTTATAAAGATATCTGGGGAAGATTGACAAGGCAAAACCGTAACTAATGCTAATGGCCTAGACATGTTTCAAGAACAGTGAAGAGGTAAGTGTGACTGGAGTTGAGCAAACAACCTCCAAGAAGGAGGAGATAAATCTAGAGTGGTGGTAATAATGAGATCAGATCATGCAAGATTTTGTAGATCCATATAAGGATATTTGTTAAAAAACTTGTTTTGAAACAAGGGCATTGAGAAAAGAAGGCATGTGACCTGATTAAGTTTTGAAAGAACCAGTGTAGTTACAGAACATAAGCAATAAGAGCGCATGGGTGAATGCGCATCGATGAATTAGGAGACTGTTATACTGATCCAGATGAGATAGCATGACGGACTGGACTATGATGGTAGTACTTGATGTAGGTAGGGTAAAGTGGCTGAATTCTGGATGTGTTTAGAAGATAAAGCCACCAGAATTTTTTAGTGGATTGGATGTATAATGTGAAAAAAGAGCTAGCCAAGAAAGACTAAAGTTCTTAGCCTGAGCATCTGAAATAACAATATTATAATGTTTACTCTTGGTTTGAGGAAGATTAGATTAGTTTTCACATGCCACACTTGAGATATCTTTTACATATGTAATATTAGTTATAAAGCAGGTAGTTGAATGTACTGAACTATATTGATGAACGAATCCATGATAGAGAGAAAAATTTGGGAAACCTTCTTCATTAGACTGATGAGATCCCTGAACAAGTAAGTATGGATTGAGAAGAGCGTAGAGCATAGAATAGAAATAAGTACTTAACCCTCGGCCATGCCAATATTCAAAAGTCGGGTAGAAGAGGAAGAAGGATACAGTAGAAGGAGCAGACAGTGAGGGAGAGGCTAACCCAAGAAAGTGTGATTTCTTTAGGTCAAGTGAAGTATCAAATTCTGTTGACAGTAAGATGAGTACTGAGAACTGATCACTGGATTTAATAACATGGAAACTAATGGTGACCTTGACATAGTTCTCTTTGGAGGAGTGTGGGCAAAATCCTTACTAAATTAGATCCAAGGAAGAAAAGAATCTTTAATATTAAGCCAAAAAGCTTAGAACAGAGAGAGCAGAAATGCACTTTGAAGCAAAACACAACAGGATTCTTAAAATACACACACACATATATATATCCTTTAACATCATACTTAGTTTTGCTATATAAATCAGGACAAATAAGTATTAAATCAGACCAGTAGTAACTTTAGAATTATATGCTCTATTTAAAATTCTAAAAATAAGAAGCTCAGGAAGAAAATGGTAATACATTTAAAAAGGTGCTTAACTCTCAGAATATTTTGCAAACTATAGTTTTTCAAGACATTTGAGGACATGAAAGAAAAACATGTTATCATTGCTAAAAGGATATTGGTTTTCAGCATTTTCAACTTTCCTTTATGTCAGGAGAAAGTCTTTTTTAATATGATAAAATAATCAGAAAGCACACATCAACTAATTTCCTTCAGATAATTTTGTTTCTCTTAGTCTATATGATAAGTACAGAGAAACTAGTAGAGTAACATTAATTGTATTTCAATTTGTAATAATCACATTAAATATTTTTCAAAGAAATTAAGCAGATTAGATGGGGATATCACTATTGACATACACTTTATATGAAGAGTTTATCTAAACCCTCTCTTTTCATGAGTCTTTAGTATTTTTAAAACTATTAGTTATCCTGGAGAATGTTGCATGAGCTGATAAGAAGACAGTATATTCTTTAGTTTTTGGGTGAAATGTTCTGCATATATTTTCCAGGTCCAGTTGGTCTAAGGCATAGAGTAAATCCTGTGTGTCTTTGTTGATTTGTTGCCTAGAAGGTCTGTCCCATCCTGAGAGAGGTGTGTTCAGATCACCCACTGTTAACATATTAATCCTATTGCTTTCTTTAGGTCTAAGAGTGTTTGCTTTGTATATCTGGGTGCTCCAGTATTGGGTGCATA
>NW_007728659.1:45247-67382 GCF_000696425.1 Galeopterus variegatus | reverse complement strand
CTTTCTTTAGGTCTAAGAGTGTTTGCTTTATATATCTGGGTGCTCCAGTATTGGGTGCATATATATTTATGACTGTTATGTATTCTAGCTGGATAGATCCTTTTATCATTATATAGTGGCCTTCTTTGTCTCTTTTTATGTTTTTTGGTTAAAGTCTATTTTGTCTGATATAAAAATAGCTATTCCTGATCATTTTTGGTTTCTATTTGCATGGTAGATCTTTTTCCATTCGTTCACTTTTAGTCTGTGTGTATTTCTATACGTGAGGTGGGTCTCATGAAGACAGCATATAATTGGGTCTAGCTTTTTAATCTAGTCAGAATGTGTTTTTTGAATGCGGAGTTTAATCCATTCACATTTAGGGTAGTTATTGACAGGTATTATTTAATTCTTGTCATTTAATTGGTTTTTGTTTAGGTGATTTAAATATCTTTTGATGATTACTTCCCCTTTTATTTCTCTTCTTCAATGTTAGTTGAAAATTTAAGGTGGCTTTGAAACAGTGTAAGGCTAGGCCTGTGTACCAAATTGACTCCATTTTCCCTGCAGAGGACACTTTGTTACTTTTCCATTCCTCAGTCATGAAACCCCTCAGAGCAAATGATTACCCCATGGGCTGCCCCAACAAAACAGACTGAGATAAGAGAGGAAACAGATATTTTCTGTTGGGAAGTTGCAAAACCCCTCCCCAAGGCTTGCTTACTATAATCGTAAAAGCTACAGATTAACCTTAAGACCCCTTTAGGAATTTCTACCTGGGCAGAAAGCATCAAGATGACTGTTAAAATGACCCTCCTTGGGTGACAATGATGAACACCACTGCCTACTGAGCATGCACCCATGACACAGCCAGGAAGAACAGAACGGACCACCTCCAATGATGCTGACCTGCCACACCTTAACTCCTTTCCCTATAAAAGACCCTGAACAGCTCCCCTCAGGGGCTAGCTTTACTGTCACTACCCACCCCCCATGCATAAGTCTATCTCCTCTTTTAATAAGGCATTGCTTGCTTTGTTGTTGGGTACATTGTTCGTTTCTATGACTTTGGAATCCAAGAACCTAATTTAATCACTGACAAAAATTGGAAAGCTTTGGGCACCAGAGAGGATTCTAGCTGCAAGAGGCAAGTGGCCACTGGGACTATTTGCTCCCATGTCTCTGCTGCTAGTAGATCTCTCCTGGAGTCCCTGCTTAAATTCTGACAAGGCAATGCTTTATTGATTTTCTCTGATTTTCTGAGCCCTCTTCTGTTTGGTTGGATTGTATCCACTTCTGTATAGGTGCACCTTGGAGGGCTCCTGGCTATGCTTTGTTTTTCTGATTTAAATCTAGTCAATAACTTTTCTTCATTATGCTGAAAACAGTGGAGAGAACTGCTTTTTGTGATAGAGGTCATCATTATTCAGATTCCAGATGAAAGCCTCCCTTGAGAATTTCTTGCAGGGCTGGTTGTGTGGTGGTGCACTTCCACAACTTCTGTTTGTCTGAGAAATACACTATTTTTCCCTCATTTCTGAAAGAGAGAATTGCTGGGTAACAAATTCTTGGCTGGCAATTTTTTTTTCTTTCAGTATTTTGAATATATCATTCCACTTTCTTCTGGCTATAGGGTTTCAGTTGAAAAACCTAGTTTTAGTCTGATGGGGTCTCCCCAAATCTAATCTCAGCAAATTTTAAAAAATTGAAATCATTCCATGTATCTTTTCAGACTACAGTGGAATAAAACTGGAAATTAATAATAAGCAAAACCCTGGAATCTATACAAATACATGGAAACTAAACAAGAGGTTCCTGAATGATCTATGGGTCCAAGAAGAAATTAGACAGGAAATCAAAAAATTTCTTGAAACTAATGAAAATAGATACATCATACCAAAACCTGTGGGATACTGCAAAAGCAATACCAAGAGGTGAATTTATTTCAGGAAGTGCTTACATCAAGAGAATGGAAAGACTTCAAATAAACAACCAAACACTGCACTTCAAAGAACTAGAAAAACAATAGCAATCCAATCCTAAAGGTAGTAGATGGAAAGAAATAATTAAGATCAGAGCAGAACTAAATGAAATAGAGACGCAAAAAACAATAGAAAAGATCAATGAAACAAAAAGTTGGTATTTAGAGAAGATAAAGTAGACAAACCCTTAGCTAGGTTAACAAAAAAACACAAAAAATCCCAAAAAACAAAGAAAAAAAAAAGAAGAGAAAAGACCCAAAAAACAAAAATCAGAAATGAAAAGGGAGACATTACAACTGATACCACAGCAATATGAAGAATCATTAGAGACTGTTATAAACAACTGTATGACAACAAATATGAAAACCTGGAAGTTATGAATAAGTTTCTAGACACATACAAACTACTCAGACTGAACCAAGAAAAGATAGAAAACCTGAACAGACTAATAACAAGCAGCAAAATTAAAGTAGTAATCAGCAATCTTCCAACAAAGAAAATACCAGGTCTGGATAGCTTTACAGCTGAATTCTATTAAACTGTTAAGGAGGTATTAAAACCAGTTCTCCTCAAAATATTCCAAGAAAATGAAACAGANAAAAAAAAAAAGAAAGAAAATTATAGGCCAATATCCTTGATGAACCTAGATGCTAAAATCCTCAACAAAATATAAGCAACTAGAATACAGCAACATATTAAAAAAATGTATACACTATGATCAAGTGGGATTCATTCCAGGGATGCAAGGATGGTTCAACATATGAAAGTCAATAAATGTGATGCATCACATCAAGAAACTCAAAGACAAAATCCATATGATTACCTCAATATATGCTAAAGAAGCATTTGACAAAATCCAACATCCCTTCATGAGAAAGACTCTGAACAAATTAAGTATTGAAGGTAAGTGTCTCAACACAATAAAAGCCATCAATGGCAAGCCCACTTCCAGTATCATTTTGAATGGGGAAATACTGAGGGCTTTTCTCTTAAGAACAGGAACAAGACAAGGATGCCCACTCGCACCACTCCTGTTTAATGTAGTACTCGAGGTACTAGCCAGAGCAATCAGGCAAGAGAAAGAAATAAAGGGCATCCAGATTGGAAAAGATGAAGTCCAACTATCCCTATTTGCAGATTATACAATACTATATATAGAAAAACCTGAAGACTCCATCCAAAAACTCCTAAAAGTGCTTAATAATTTTAGTCACTTTGCAGGATACAAAATAAATGCCCACAAACCAGTTGCATTTATATACTCGAATAATGAACTAACAGAAAGAGAAAAAAAGAAAGTAAGCCCATTTACAATAGTCAAGAAAAAAATAAAATACTTAGGGATCAATTTAACTAAGGAGGTGACAGATCTCTATGATGAGAACTACAAACCACTACTGAAAGAAATTAAAGAAGACACAAAAAGATGGAAAGATATTTCGTGCTCTTGGACTGGAAGAATTAACATTGTGAAAATGTCTATACTACCCAAAATGATCTAAAGATTCAATGCAATCTCTATCAAAATACCAATGACACTCTTCACAGAAATGGAAAAAAACAATCTTAATATTCATATTGAACAACAAAAGACCCTGAATAGCCAAAGGAATCCTGAGCAAAAAAAAAAATAAAATAAAATAAAATAAAGCTGGAGGCATAACACTACCTGACTTCAAATCATACTACAAAGCTATAGAAACCAAAACAGCATGGTACTGGCATAAAAATAGACACTCAAACCAGTGGAGCAGATTGAGAACCCAGAAATCAACCTTCAGGCTTATAGCCATCTGATAGAGGATAAAGGCAACAAAAATCTACATTGGAGAAAAGACCACCTCTTCAATAAGTGGTGCTGGGAAAATTGGATATCCATATGCAGAAGAATGCAACTAGATATGCACCTCTTACAATATACTAAAATAAACTCAAAATGGATTAAAGACTTAAGTATAAGACCAGAAATTGTAAAATTACTAAGGGAAAATATTGAACATAAGTCCAAAAGCACAAGAAACAAAATTAAATATAAGCAAATGGGACTATATCAAACTAAAATGCTTCTGCTCAGCAAAAGAAACAATCAACACAGTGAAACAACAACCTACAGAGTGGCAGAACATTTTTGCTAACTATGCATCCGACAAGGGATTAACATATGTAATATATAAGGAATTCAAGCAATTACACAGTAAAAAGACAAATAACCAAATTAAAAAATGAGCAAAGGAGCTGAATAGACATTTTTCAAGGGAGACATACAAATGGCCAATATGTGCATAAAAAAATGCTCAACATCACTAGTCATCAGGGAAATGCAAATTAGAACCACAATGCAGAAGAATGCAACTAGATATGCACCTCTTACAATATACTAAAATAAACTCAAAATGGATTAAAGACTTAAGTATAAGACCAGAAATTGTAAAATTACTAAGGGAAAATATTGAACATAAGTCCAAAAGCACAAGAAACAAAATTAAATATAAGCAAATGGGACTATATCAAACTAAAATGCTTCTGCTCAGCAAAAGAAACAATCAACACAGTGAAACAACAACCTACAGAGTGGCAGAACATTTTTGCTAACTATGCATCCGACAAGGGATTAACATACGTAATATATAAGGAATTCAAGCAATTACACAGTAAAAAGACAAATAACCAAATTAAAAAATGAGCAAAGGAGCTGAATAGACATTTTTCAAGGGAGACATACAAATGGCCAATAGGTGCATAAAAAAATGCTCAACATCACTAGTCATCAGGGAAATGCAAATTAGAACCACAATGAGATATAACCTCCCCCCATTAGACTGGCTATAATAAAAAGATGGTGAATAACAATTGCTGGCGAGGGTGTGGAGAGAAGGGAACACTTCTGTACTGTTGGTGGGACTGTAAATTAGTACCACTATGGAAAATAATATGGAGGTTTCTCAAACAACTACAGATAGATCTTCCATATCATCCAGCAATTCCGTGGCTGGTTATATATCCAGAGGAATGGAAATCATTATCTTGAAGGGATACCTGCACTCCCATGTTCATTGAAGCTCTGTTTAGAATAGCCAAGACATGGAACCAACCTAAATATCCATTGATGGATGATTGGATAAAGAAAATGTAGTATATATACACAATGGAATACCAGTCTGCCATTAAGAAAGAATGAAATTCTCCCATTTGCAACAACATGGATGAGCTTGGAGAAACTTATGTTGAATGAAACAAGCAAAGCACAGAGGGATAAATACAATATGTGCTCACTCACATGTGGAAGCTAAGAGAGAAAGAAGAAAGGAAAGAAAGACCACAGTGGTGCGTGGACTTGCAGAGGGAGAGAACATACCAAGGGATACAAAGTGGAGTGGGGAAAGGGGGTTGGGGAAGGGAGGTTGGAAATAATTGGGTGGGGGACATGGGGTACATTTGCAATTTGTGGTAATGGGTATGCTGCTAGTATGGATCTGGCCTTCACATGTAGGGCATGAGGGGGGACAATCAGGTTTGTATCTCATGAATATTCATAACCAATAAAAAAAACTTTTTAAAAACCCTATTAATTAATTTATTCATTTTTTCAGTTGTTACTGTCCACCAAGAACTTTCTCAGGAATTGGATTAAAATCAATGAATAAAATTGCTAAAAATTTTTGCTTGTTACATATTAGTATGTTGATTTGCAATGTTAAAAACCAAGAAGGCACTAAAGGCGTCAATGAAAAGGTGACATTTGCACAAAACTTGCATATTAAACAGAAAATATTTAAGTATATTTTTATCTGTGTTATACTCAGGACACATGATTAATCTTTTTTTTTTTCAAATTGCCATAAACTTTTTTTTGAGTAAAAAAGTAAATACTCTTTAATCACTGTTGTAGCATCTGTGGTCCCCATCCCTGTTTGTGATGCACTGTGACCATTCCAGCAATGCGAAGCTAAACTTTTTCTTCATCCACATGTTGACCATGACCAAAGAGAGATTAAATGAAATGGAAGCTTGCAGAATAGACAGGGGCTGAGAAACCAGGCTTGGAAAGTGTCTGGAACCAAACATCTCAAAGAGGTTTAGAAAAAGAAACAAAAATCGTTTGTTGGGGGGGGGGGGGGTTGCGGCATGAAGACAAGGGAGATTTGAAAAAATCATATTCATAGAGCAAGGGCAAGCTGTTTAAAGATAAAAATCTTGAAAATTATAGGTTTAAACTGAAAGTAAACACCTCAGTGGATGAAATGGATTTTAGACTGATTATGGCTGAAAGGTGAATTAGAGCTGGAAGATCAGGCTGAGAGGTACTTCCAGAATATAATAGTGCAACATGAAAGGTCAAGGAGATGGAGGCTTTGAGAAGAAAAAGAAAAAACGCAAATGGAGATGAGCAATCAATTCAGAATTTCTCAAGATCCATGTAGTAATCATTCCAAAAAACAGAACAGGAAAAATAATTTTTAAAATAATCTATCTAATTATAATAATACAATAACAATTTTTGGAGCTGAGGAAACACAGCCTAAAAGGATCCACTAGTTCTTACTCAGGCAAGGATAGTGAGGAGAGAGGGGAAGGCTCTGAAGTACTCATGTCCCAGAGAAGGCCAATGAGTAGAGAAGAAAAAATGACACACTACAGAGTTAGATTTGTATTTGCATGGAGCCTTCTTGTCACCAATGCTCGATTCTAGAATATGACGGGAACATAACTTCAAAATGCTGAGCAAAATTTTTTTCTGATTCTAAAATTTTATATTCAGCCAACTATAATTTACATAGAATAGTCAATACAAATGCATTTTTGACATGCAAAATTTATGCAATTTATTGCCCTAAGGCACTATAAGATGAAACTCCCATCTTTTTTTATTTTAAAATTTTATTTATTATTAGCATATTCATTCTTACAAATCATGATATTTCTTTATGCCCTTTACCCAACGTATCACTTCCCAAAACCCCTCCTTCCCTCACCCAATCTCTAGTATCCTTAGGTTTGTCTTCTACTTCTGAAAGTTCAACATATTTTTGTGGTCTTTTCTTTCTTTCTTTCCTTCATTCCTTTCTTCTCTCCCTCCCTTCCTTCCTAGCATCCAGTTATGAGTGAGAAAATGCAGTATTTCTGTTTCTTGTCTGGCTTATTTCACTTAACATAATTTTCTCCAGACTCATCCATGTTGCTGCAAATGGCAGAATTTCATTCATTTTTATGGCTGAGTAGTATTCCATTGTGTATTTATACTACATTTTCTTTATTTAGTTGTCTTTCAATGGACAGTTAGGTTGGTTCCATATTTTGGCTATTGTAACTAGACCTGCAATGAACATGGCTGTTCAGATGTATCTTTGATATGATGATTTCCATTCCTTTGGATATACACCCAGGAGTGGGATTGCTGGACCACATTGTAGCTGTACCTGTAGTGGTTTGAAAACCTCCATACTGTTTTCTCTAATGGCTGTGCTAGTTTACAGTCCCACCAACAGTGTAGAAGAGCTCCCCTTTCTCTGCATCCTCACCAGCATTTGTTATTCTCAGTCTTTTTAAATAATGGTCAGTCTAACTGGGATGAGATGCTATCTCACTGCGGTTTTGATTTGCATTTCTCTGATGACCACTGATGCCATTTTTTCATGTACCTGTTGGCCATTTGTATGTTTTCCTTTGAAAAGTGTCTATTCATCTCCTTTGCCCATTTTTTGATTGGATTATTTGTTTTCTACTGTATAGTTTGAGTTTTTTGTATATTCTGCATATTAATCTGTTGTTGGATGTATAGTTTGCAAATATTTTCTCCCATTCCGTAGGGTATATTTCCACTCTGTTCCTTGTTTCTTTTGCTGGGCTGAAGCTTTTTAGTTTGATATAATCCCATTTACTTATTTTTTCTTTTGTTGCCTGTGCTTCCAGGTTCTTCTTCATAGTCTTTACCCAGTCCCACTTCCTGGAGTGTTTCCCCTATATTTTCCTTTAGTAATTTTATGGTTTCAGGTCTTATATTTAAGTCTTTAATCCATTTTGAGTTGATTTTGGTACATGGTGAGGGGTACAGGTCCAGTTTCATTTTTCTGCATATGGATATCCAATTTTCCCAGCACCATTTATGTAAGTGGCCATCTTTTCCCCAATGTATGTTCTTGCTGCCTTTGTCAAATATCAGCTGGCTGTCAGTATGTGGGTTAAATCCAGGGTTTTCTATTCTGTTATGTTGATCCAAGTGTCCATTTTTATGCCAGTACTATGCTGTTTTGATTACAATAGCTTTGTAATATATTTTGAAGTTGGGTAGTGTTATGCCTCTGGCTTTATTTTTTCTTTCTCAGGATTGCTTTGGCTATTCAGAGTGTTTTGTTGTTCCATATGAATGTTTGGATTGCTTTTTCTATTTCTGTGAAGAATGTCTTTGATATGACTTGGGGTGAGAAATGGTAAGAGAAAGCCTAGTAGTGGTTTTGCCTGCTAAATGGAGTTATGAATATTGATTAAATCTAGATATTTGTAAGAAATCAGCAATGGTGTCAATAGATCAAGATTAAGCACTAGAAAAAATAAGCCGAATGCATATTGCATCCAATATCTAAAAGACATAGAATAATAGAATAAATGCAAAATGAGGTAGAAAAAAATAAACAGAAAGAAAATATAATGAATATAGAACATAAAATTAAGATAGCAAATATAAGTCCAAGAATCAATAAACATAATAAACCTGAATGTGTTCAGTTCTGCCAGAGTCCAGCTCCAGATGGTTCTTGGAGCCGGAGAAGGATGTGTGGGGTCGGCGAAAAGAAAAAAAAAAAGAAAGTAGACGACGGACCAGTGATGTCTAGTGCATCAGTGGACGACGGACAAAAGTCGTTCTCTTTTGTTTATATCATGTCTACCCTCTAATTACATAAAGCAAGCATTTTTCAACAAGTTAATATTAAACTACGAGCACTAAGTAGATCAATACAATATTTAAATCATCCTTTTTTTGATTATACTGAATCATACCTTTTTAAGGAACTACATGTCATTATTTACAGATCATAATCTTTTAAGAAAGTACATATCATTCTTTAAAAAGTGAAGAAAGTGGTGAGTTACCTCAACCGGTTGTCTTCAGTCAGTCACAGATCATAATCTCCCACAGATCATAATCTCCACATATCACACTTCAAAGTGCAACAAACTTAAGCAGCAAGCAAGAGCTTCAAAGCCAGGTCTGTGGCCAGTGGCCAGAGACCTCACGGCTGGCAGCACAAGCGGTTTTTAAGTAAAACGTTTAACCCCTAGGACATATGATTTACATAGCTGTCACCTCTTTTGATTTTAATTTTTTATCTTAATCAGCTAAAGGCAACAATTATTAAAAAGGCACATCCTTTTATAATATGAATTTAGCTATTTGTATAAAACTATTATTTGTTTAAAAATTTTGAACAACTTAAAATCCCAATACTAACTGAGTTTTCTATAAACGAAACTTTAAATTCTTTACTCATATTTAATCTCACCATACCATACATTTGTCCTCTATATATGCCCCTGTACAAGAAAGAGGGGGGTCTGTCTGCTCCTACATGTAGCATGCCATTTTTTCCTCCAGGAACCCACCAGACTTTTAATATTTAACCGACACAACTGTCCTCTCTGACAGTGAAAACCAAACCCCCGCGTGGTAGAATAATGACCCGGTGACCCGGGCAACTTGTGCCTCGGGTAAAGTTACAGGAAACACTGTTATTTTCCTCTGCTCCACCGGCCCCATCCTTCCATCTGTACAAGAAGGCCTCTTGGCTTCTTTGTACCTTCTTTTCGGAACAATGGTTACAACAAATCATGGACCCAGGTGCACTTTTCAACATTTGTACCTGGGTTTCATTGATCAAATCAAACTTGTTTTTATTAACTGAGAGGTTTCCCAAAAGGCCAGTTTCGTTAACCAAGAAAAATGTAATTTCGTTTGTATTGTTATTAAAAGGTACAACTGCCACCTCACACCAGACGCACAAGAGCATGAACATTCCCATAAAACATCCAATTATTTCCAGGGGGTTTGACAGTACATGCAATCCAGAGAACACTGGAATAGGGATTTTGGGGAAAACTTCCGTGGGGACCCCTTGCCACATACAGAGATTCTCCGCAGCTCTGCTGAAGGGAGAACCGTCCTCCTTACATTCCCACACCAGAGTTCATGGACACGTGGCTTCCGAAAAAAATTCCCCTTGTAAAAGACAAATAGGTTTTAAGGGTAAAAATAAAGTATATGGATGTTGCAAAAGGCACACATAAACTACACTTATTCAGAAAAATTGAAAATAAAGGGATGAAAAAGATTCCAGGCTAATACCATTAACAAGCAAGTACATATACTAATATTATTATCAGACAAAAGAGAATCTAAGAAAAGAAAGAAGCATCTGCTCTATGATAATATTGGGGGACCTGATCACATCTCTCAGCATTGGACAGATCACCTAGGCAACAAGTTAACAGAGTAACCATTATTCTTTCAGAGGGAGAGAAGAAATCTAGGGTAATTAGAGGGAGTAGGGGGGATTGGGGGAAGGGGAGAGGTTGGACAAGGGACATAAAGAATAATTACGATTTGTAACAATATATATATATACTAGTAGTATTGATTTAATCAACATATCTCAATGTTCAACCCCAAAAATATGTATAATCGATTTTGATTCAATAAACAAAATAAATTTAAATAAATAAATAAATAAAACAGTTACACAAACATTAATAGACAATTTCCATGTATTAGGTCTTAAAAGAAGTCTGAAATAATTTTAAAAAGCATAGTTTTACTGGGTACTTTTTAAAACACAAAATGTTAGCCAAAATATGTTTCATCATTAAATAAAATACACTATTCTAAATAACTCTTTGACAAGAAGAAAATCAAAATTAAATTAGTGTTTTGCAATTGGAACATTACATATGTGATATGATTAACATAACCCAAGCAATTGTGTAATTTTTTTTAAAAATGTGCAGTTAGCATACAACTAATGCTAAAGGAAGATTAATTTTATGAGAATCTATTATGTAAAATAATCTCAAAGTAGAAGGAATTTTAAAAGACAAATCATTTTAAATAGAATAAAATAAATTTGTATTATTCAATAAAATCCAGTGTTAATCTGTTGGAAAAAAGCCAAAAACATAATAAACTACTGGCCAGTTTGATCACTTTTACATACACACAACCTTAGAAATCAAAAAGAGAAAATTATTTAGATAGAGAGTAAATAAATAAAACTATAAGAAATTACATATAACTTTATGCTAATAAATTAAAATTTTTAGATAAATGTTTTTCTGGAGGAAAAATGTGCGATGTATAAAGCAATGCCTATAAGTAACTGACAAGGCAGACAAAATTTTTTTTTAAAATAACATACAAACTTTTGGTGATTTTATGGAGTGTAATCAAATACTCATGGAAAGGAATATAGAGAACATTAGAAATCTCTCCACTTCAATTTATGTAGCTAGAATGTGACAACAAGTAACACAAAAATAAAATTATAGATTTATTCATCCATTTATGACAGTATCATCAGCTGAGTCCTCAAATAAAAACAGCTAGCAGAGGATCTAATGTGCAAAGGTCTAGCTCCAATCTGTGGAGGAGAGTCAGTGCCTGTAATCTGTATGTTTCTAAAGCAATTCTTTATGTCTCCATAGATGCTAAATTGTATATTACACTAATAAAAGCAAATGGAACTTATGTTGTCTTGATCCACCTCTACAGTTGCTGGTCATGACCCCAAATTAGGGACATGACTTTGATTAGAACCTGGGTCTAATTCCCAACAAGGTGCTGTTTCCACTGTGTTGTGTAGAATACAAAAGTTTGGAAAATATTTACACTTAATATTTTTACCTAACTTTTTAAGTGAGTTATTTCTGTAAACAAAGTTATTTTTAATGGTGATAATTATATAACTGATGTATCAGACTGGTGCTGAGATAGGAGGTGCTTAGTTTCCCTGGGCTAGGGTTACAGGATATACCTTTGGGTGTCAAGCCATTCCCCAAGGTTTCGGGCCCCTTCTCTGGGGCCTCCCAAGAGGAAGATTACTGTTCCTAGTCAGAGACATTTTTGGCACTAATTCCAGGAGATTGAGACCATAGGGAGCTGGTTTATGCAAATCCAGTGGCTGGGCATGCTCACTATAAAAGAGTTATATAACCCTGGTAGCTGAATGACCTACTTGGGGTGCTACGGAGCACAGAATATTCTTGAATTGGTTTGGTGTACGTGATAGGATTTGACAAATGAACATGCTCTAAGAAGAGACCAACTGAGCTTGTGCAAGACTACATTATTCACTTTCCTGGGGCCAACCCGCGTTTTGCTGGCTGAGCTTTGTACGCTTTACTTTTGTGTTAACCTCACTTTTAGCAAGCGTCTGCTCCTCTCTTCAGGCTGCTTGCACTCTGAACTGAACTTTAAGTGTGTATTTTTTGCTTTTGTGTAAAACTTGGCGTGGGCCCTGCTCAGTCGTTGGGCCTAGACTATACTCTGTGAAATCTGTATCTCTCATTCATTACATTAAACCTGTTTGCACTTTCTACCGTGAATCTGCTCTTAAATTCTTTCCTGTTGTGGAGTCAAAAACCTGGTAAGAGGATGGGGTGGGTTGAAGCCAGCTATCACCTGCCCCCTCCCTAGATCCTTCCTCTAGCGTCAGAATGACTTTATGCAGTGGAGAAAAGTTCTCCTGGACCGCTTTTCTTGAAGAGAGGAAGACACACAATGGAGGAGGACGTCTGATCTTCCCACGTGGGACATCACGACGTGGTGTTCTCCCTCCGCACCCACGAACTGCGAGACAAAGAGCAGATTCTCCCCTGCGAATGCTGAGACTCTCCCTGGGAAGCTTTGGGTGCTTTGTGTTTTTTTGCCTCGCTGCTACACGGATCTAGAAATGTGCTGGCAACTGTAGAATGACACCGGCTGCCACACACGAGAGAAGGCCTGATTTTCTCTGGTTAGTAACCATAATCCTAGGCTTAGGTTATAGAGATAATGAAGGTGAGATGGAGATTCTAAATTAAAAACACTTTTTATAACGTTTCCTTTATCTCTGCATGTCAGACTCAAATAGGCCTCCTTAGAAAGCCTACATAACAGCGTGAAAAAAGCAATTCAGAAATATTCACAGACACATGATGTTGAATAGTTTTCTGTTGACCTGCTTTCTACATAACAGTCCAAATAGCCTTTATGTTCTGCCACAGAATTTTCCAGTAGGCCTCTTTAGCTCACCCTTGGTATTCTTTACATGATGATTCTTATTTTCTTGGTGCAGCTATGTAATTATGTTTCAGAAGCAAGAACATCAGGACTGGTTTTTTATTTTTTTTCTATTGAGTTAGTGTTCATTTTGGCAGTTACTATAATTGCATATTACTGAATGCAGGAACTCTGGACAGAAAAGTAAAATGGGAACTGGTGCAGCACTATTTCAGTTCACATACTAGTTTTCCTATAAATGATTTCACAAGCATGCCATTCCTCTCTCTCCAAAGGCTTCCAGAACATGACAAAAGGATTGTGATCAAAAGCATTTTTTTAACTCAAGGCAAAACAAGTGGAAGAAAATCAAACTATAAAAGGAACAAAGCATTCCTTATAATTATACTTTCAAAAATGTTTCAATGCATATGTTTTCAGCAGTTCTTATTTTGAATGTTTAATGTTATTCATGGTTACTGAAATATACAATTCTTAAGAATTAAATACTATGAAGGCAGAAGTCCTGTTCTGTTAAACTAGTATAAATAAATGACAAAAGAAGACTTCTGTAATATGTCATAGGATATAATTACTTTCTGACATAGAATATCCTCCTTTCAAGTGATGGGAGAGAACTTTGCAAAATAAGAAAATTTAGAAGTATAAATAGTTGATACAGAAAACAAAGAAAAAAAAATAACATTTCCAAATAGTCATACAAGTATCACCAGGATTTTTGTAGTAGTTCAGGCCATTTGACTCTTTTTATTTAAGGAATAAGATTTAATTTGATATAATGAATTTATTGTGCTCTTATTTTACATCACTTTAACAAAAAAAAGTCAAACATAAAAAAAGGAATATCGTTTATGAGCCTGTGAAGTTATAAGCTATGCTACGTGGCCAACCAGAGTCTGATTTTGTCTTCATGAACTTGTTGACATATAGTAGTTCAGGCATCCATTTATCTTTTCTGATAGTTACTTATGGCCAAATCTTAGGGCTAACCCTCTCAGTACTTCAGTTTTCTAACTACCCTGCTATAGTTATACTTTATCTAGCTGTCTTATCATTACGAAAAACAGTCCAGATGATATTCATCAATTAAATTCATGCAGTAGGCTTTCAATTAATATTTGTTGAACAAATGACTGGATGAATGATTTTATGACAGACTTAACTTTTGAATAAATATTTTATTCATTTATAGATAAAAATATTAAGAAAAAATTAATTACCTTTTCATTTCTACATAATGTTTACTTTTATAATTATCTTCGCTGCTGTATTTATGTTTCATATTATATTATATTTTGTGAGCTTATATACTACCTATAAAGACAAAAGCCTGTGAACAGACACCTTGTTTTACTTCTGAGGGGTTTTTTTTAAACTTTGTGTTTTGAAATAATGAATTGTAGCAAATTCCAAAAATAGTACAGAGATTTGCTTTGTACCCTTTACCAAGCTTCCTCAATTGTCAACAACTTACATAACTATAGTGCAATATTTAAACCAAGAAATTGATATTGGTTCAATACTGTTAAGTAGACTACAGGCTTGGTCCAGATTTCACCAGGTTTTAAATATACTCATTTCTGTGTGTGTGTGTGTGTGTGTGTGTGTGTGTGTGTGTGTGTGTGTGTGTGTGTGTGTGTGTGTGTGTGTGTGTGTGTGTGTGTGTGTGTGTGTGTGTGTGTGTGTGTGTGTGTGTGTGTGTGTGTGTGTGTGTGTGTGCTCTATACAATTTTATTCCAAATATAGATTTATATAAGCACCACCCCAAACAAGATACAGAACTATTTTACCACCACCTATTTCATTTGAAGTGGTTCAGAATTCATCTTATTTTAATATATTGTTAGCTAATAAATGTTTAAACTGAACTGATTTACTTAGACTTAATATATTCGATTGAACTGCAACCTCTTCACCAACTATGAGTTAGGCTGTTTCATTTCCCTTGTGCATACACCGGTATCTGGCATAAAGAATTTTTTTAAACATAGTTGATTGTACACATTGGTGGGGTACATGGGGTACTGAGTTGACTATCATTTAATAAATAAACAATTTATTTTATTTGCTTGGATTTCCACAGGTTACAGTATTAGTTTGTTAGGGCTCCCATAATGAAGTACCACAGACTGGATGACTTAAACAACAGAAACTTACTTTCTCACAATTCTGGAGGCTGAAAGTTCAATATCAAGGAGTCAGCAGGATTGGTCTCTTCTGAGGTCACCCTCCTTGGCTTGTAGATGGCCACTTTCCTCCTGTGTATTCACACGATCTTCCTTCTGTGGCTGTCTACTAATCTCCTCTTCTTGTTAAGGATACATGCTCTTTAGCCCATTGGATTTGGGCCCACCCATATGACCTAATTTTAATTTAATTACCTCCTTAGGGCCCTATCTCCTAATACAGTCGCATTATGAGGTACTGTGGATTAAGATTTCAACAAATGAATTTTAGGGGGACACAATTCATCCCATACAGTTAACTATGCTCTTTTGAGCAGTGAAGTTAGTGAAATAGTAATTACTAAAAGTAGTGCTGGGAGAAGAGTCCCATTTTTTGTAGGTTACCAGATGCCACACTCCCTGTCAGACAGACAAGGAATTGAGTGAGAATTCAATTACCTTTACTGACTTGTGATTTTTGTAAAACCACAGTCATTGTGAGTTAGCAAAATATATTTCTGAATAATGAGAAAATCTTTTAATAATTTGGCCATTTAAAATCTGTTATTGTTTGGATATTCATTTGATAAGCAGTGACGGGAGAATCAAAGACACCAGTGAAGTGCTCCCACTTGCAAGATGCTGAGGTGCCGTCCAGTTTCTACAGAGGTGTCCTGAGAAAGCAGAGACTTTCCTGAGGGTCCAGTCCTGGACAGCCTTGTGCACAAGTGGGCCCATGTTGCCACTAGGTAAATCCGTAGACTTTAAAACATTCACGTACCTAAAAATAAGTTAAACTGGCTACTAATTTTACAAATCAGAATGAGCTGTGTTTAGTTTGATCACAGTGAAGTCACTGGTAGCACTAAGGCTGGAAATGTTTGAACTCTTAGCGTTTTCTGAGTACTACAGGAACCATCACAGCACAAACTATTTCCTTTGCAACAGATCCTGCCACTGGAATAGGCAAAAACAAACAATAAACAACAAACTACCAAACAAGAACAACAACAACAAAATCTAGGCTTCCCTTGTCCTTGAACACATAACATTAGCAACTTTGTGATGGTATCCCTTTATAGGATTCATATCATTTGTCTGTATGAAATTTATGAAAGCCCTTTGGTTCCAGATTTAGGGGATCTAGAATCAAGTCAAAATTCTACTAATTATTGGTTGCGTGATTTCAGACAATTCACTCAATATTTCTTTCTATTTATTAACACCGGTAAGGTCAATAACTACCAGGCAACGGTATTTTGAACTTCACATAAGATCATGAGTGGGAAGATTCGAACTTTAAAGTGATGCACTAAAATTAATAATTATTATTCTTTCATCTTAAATATTATATTTCTCAGTTCAAAAATTGAATCCATAAACATAATCAATCTTTCATTGTGATTCATTTTTATATTTGTCCAATGAACTATTTATTTTCAACTGAAAATCATGATCTACCAAAATGGAAAACCCATATTTTTACTATGATTTCTAAATATATAAGACGTTGATCTTTCACTACTTTTCACTCTTTTAATCAGTGCATTATTATTTTTCTTTTTTTTATTGCAGTAATCTCATACCATTCATTTTCCGTTAGGCTTGCTGTTATCTTTCAACACAATTCTGCAGTTGAAACGAAGCTGGCATGTGACATCCTATGGTTTGCTATGGTGGTATTTAATTATCTTTCAAAAGTTTTTGAAGCAAAATTAAATAATCAATTTATCTACTAAAAAGGATCATTTTAATTTTGCTTAAAAAGAGTGTCTGTATAACTTGGAAATGACAAGTTCATTGCCCTTTAATCATAGAAATTATTTAAATGCACTGAATTCACATATAGAACATTCATATAAGTGGAGAAAAATCAGCATTTACTTTTTTTTTTTACCTCACTTACTTAATTAAAAAAAATTAATGTTATTTCTTTATTTATACTAATGAATAAACGACAATAGGGCAACATGTAGTTCCACATAAATATCTCCACTAAACCAAAGAAATATTGGTATTAGCATATGTTTTACTACATCAGTGGAAAAGTTGCATTGTTCTGTGATTCATTTTACAGTTAAAACCCTCACAGAACAGCATTAGAATCAGTCTCTAAACTAATTTGTTTTGATTGAGCAGCAGCAATTATGATACAAATAAAAGGGAGGATAACAAAATAGACGTTTTATTGAAAATTGACTTTGTAAAACGTTTGGTTTAATTTTGGCAGGGGGCTTATGTTTGTCGTTAAGTTTTTCTCACACTAATAATAGAATAATTTCATATTTCACTGGCAAATTCTTTGACAAAGAATAATTAAAGGAATGGCAGCAGAGGTTCAAAATGATGCTGGATTGAAGAGAAAAACTTGTTTGAGATTAAAATGTTGCCAAAATGACCCATGAAGTGAACCATTTAGAGCTGAATATTAGTTCTTTATCACTTAGACCCAGGAGAGACCAATAAATATACGTATTGCAGAACTTTGTGACACAGAGTGTAATTATAGAGAAGACAAAGTTCTCAATGCATGTAATTTAAATATCGACTTGAAACCGGGTGCTTGATAATGAATTCGCTATCCAGCCTGAGTAATTCCTGTAGCTGACATGTGCAGTATTTGTCTCTGAGTTTGTCCTAAGGTAATAGACTCATCACTAGGGTGAAAGAGAAAGAGCCAGGCCATGCAGAGAGACTGGGGAAGAAGAGTCCAGGTACAAAAGCCCCGAGGCAGAAACTATTCTATCAAGTTAGAAGAACAGAAGTTCACTCTGGTTGTAATATCTCTTGGTCATTTACAATAAAAAAGAGAAAGGCAAAAATTATGAATTCATTCAATAATTATGAAGCACCCATTATGTGTCAGACATTGTTCTAATTTGAATATGCAATTAAGCTTGTGATATTTTTCCAGTTGAAGTGTGCATTTTATCCAAGGAAATGGCCAGCTAAGTGTATTAGTATCATAAAACTTATAGATTTCCAAATAAAAATGTGAACAAAAATCTATGCATGATTATTAGGGAAAAGTTACCTGACACTCATTGAATATTGTTGAAATGGCCAGCTAAGTGTATTAGTATCATAAAACTTATAGATTTCCAAATAAAAATGTGAAAAAAATCTATGCATGATTATTAGGGAAAAGTTACCTGACACTCATTGAATATTGTGACTCATAGAGAATGTTAAGAGTGTTCCTCCTTTTCCTCTACAATTTTGTGCTATTAATTAACAGTATTACATTCACTTTCCAATATCAAGAATTAATACTTAAATTCTTTGTTTTCATATTTTTTATTTGCTAAGTGTGAAGCTTATTTACATTTTTCTAGTTCAACTCATACAATAGTTTCATTCTGGTTTCTTTTACATTTAAACCCTGTAGACAATGACAAAAATATATAATCATTTATAAAATATTGCTAAATAGGTAATGCTTAATCTTTTATTTAATTAATAAAATTATCAACTTTGATTAGTGGGATTAAAATATGATAAAGAAATATTACTATTTCTATGTTTACCACAATGCTATTTACCATGGCTAAGATGTGGAAACAAACTAAATATTCATCAGCAAATGAATAAAGAAAATTTGTTATATGCACACAATGGAGTATTACTAAAGAAAAAAAGGAGGTCCTGCAACATGGAATAGCATGGATGAAACTTGAAGACATTATGCTGAGTGAAATAAACCAGTGACAGAAGGACAAATGCTGCATGATTGCACCTATACAAAGTATTTAAAATAGTAAAATTCATAAGAGCAAAAAGTAGAATTGTGGTTGCCAGGAGCCGGGTGTTAGGGGGATAGTGAAGTTGCTAGACAATGTGCATAAAATCTCAGTTTGCAAGATGAATTAGTTCTAAAAATTTGTTATGTAAAATTATATCTGTAGATAGAAATACTGTATTGTACACTTAGAAGTCTGTTAAGAAGAGTCAATGTTAAATAAATATGGAGGCAAATCTCAAAGTTAAGCGTTCATTTGGGAGTAATATACATTCTTGACTTGCTTAACAAAGAGAAATATTCTGAGAAATGCATAGTTAGGTGATTTTGTTATTGTCCATCACAGAAAGGACTTACCCAGACCTGGATGGTATAACCTACTACCCCCCTAAGCTACATGGGATAGCTGATTGCTCTGGCCCCAATCATATATGTGGTCTATCACTGAAACACCATTATGTGGGGCATGAATGTATAAAGATTAGAATTATAATTTGTGACACACAAACTGCTCAGAATTGCCTCTGGTATGTTGGAAGAGCAAAGGCAAAGGTTGAGGTTTTATGGGAAAAGGAAAAATTACATAATTTTCTTTGAATGAACATTTATTGGTATCTGTGGTGTCTCACAGTCTTTTTGTTTTTGTTTTGTTTTTTAATAGATTCTCTGTTCTAGCACCAAAAAGATGTTTGGATCTTTTGACAAACTACCACTAGTTCTGGGACTACGTATCTCATATGTCTGGAGTTATTTGATATTGGCCCTCCCTTTAAATATATTCTTAACTTAGGAAATAGGTTTTAGTGTTTCAGTTTTTGACTGCAATAAGAGGGTTAATAATTTCTATCCTTACATTATTCTACAAAGATAGTGTTAGATTTTGTTGGCATTTTAAAATAAACATCTTCAGCATATGGGACTTGTAGTATAAAGAACACACTCAGCTTTGTAGTCTAATAATAGTACTGCATAAAAAACTGTCTCTGACTAAGGTGTCCTACATTCTTCTTTGAGCAATAACTAACACAGGCCTATAAAAATAGCATGCTGGATGTAGCCTGAGGCCTGCCAGGAACACAGACAAAATAAGTAGTGTTTATGAGCGCTGACCGTGTGTCAGGTAAATGATTTAAATCATTGTGGTTAACCTTCACAACCTTGCATGGAATGCTCAGGACAAGATCTCATATCTACCATTTCAAGATAATACAGTGCAAGAAAACACAATAGTAGTAAAAACCAAGAGTTTGTTTTTTAAATAAGTTTTTGTAAATTCATTTGGTAGCAAATTATGCTTTTATTGCAGTGCTATTTACAGTCTTTTTTTATATGACCAAGTGAGAATATTTACTTGCTTTCCTGCAGAAATATTAATGTTTGTTTATGAGCTATAACATAGCATGCAGTCTATGTATTGTAGTACTTATTGAAAATTTTAAAAATACACTCCAGAATATATTTGGTCCCAAGCGTTTGGGGTAATGCCATTGAGACATTGTGCCTGTATCCTCCCACATCAGTATCTCTTTAGTACACTTAGTAAGAGAGCCTGATTAAGGGTCAACATATTAGCAGCTTATTATTTATACTTAAAAAATCTTGTAGAGACAATAGTTAATCATCTTTATTATTAGCAGCAGCAACAGTTACAGGAGTAATTCTCACTTTAATGCAAATAAGTGAGTCAAGATCTTTGGAATTATCTTTTGATGAACCAGAGAATAATTTGCCTCTTTTAAATTGTATATTTATGATGATGGTGAATTTAAGAAAGCTGTTTATGTGTTCCTCTTCTGTTTCCTCCTCTTTCTTGCCAAAGAGGGCTATATCTGCCCTTCAAATGCGAAGGAGTCGGAGACAGCACAGGAAAGTCTAGCGGGTATCCGTGTCACGCTTAGCTGGGTTTCCCTGAAGCAGCTGTTTTGCTTTCTGTAGCAGATGCTCTAAATTATATAAATGATCTTGTTTTTTTTTTTATTAGGGAAACAGTTTTTAAAAAAAGGAAAAATGTGCACCCACTATGGTAAGTGTGTATAACATCTTTTGGACGATTTTTAGAAGTTACATGTAATAGTGTTTCACTTTATTTTCCTTAATAATTTTTCCTTGTCAATCATTCCCCAAGTTAGAAATATTTTTGTCATGCCACATAGTATTGAATTTCACAAGCTATCTTAAAAAATTTTTGGAACAAAATAGGAAATGTTAAAAATACTTCATATGAAATTCGTGTCATACTTTTTTGCTCAGCGTCATAACAAGAATCCCATGAGTTACATCAACTCTTCATGAACACTGTCTTAATTCAATGACTACATAAGGTCACATTTCTCAGCGATTCACTTTACCATTCACTATTTTAGTTCATTTAGTTTATTCCTAATTTGTTGTTATTATAGATAATCATGTGATTAACATCATTATGTGTAAAGCTTAGAAAATATCTGATTAGATTCAAGAGTGTTAAAAAGCAAAACAGAGAAAAGATTAATATTAGGCCAATTAATATATTTTCAAAATTAATGTATTCTTGAATGACACAAAATGTTAGATAAACATAGACAAAAAGCTCTGGGAGCACATGGGGATCTAGAAGTAGTTGCAGATGCAGTAGGGCTGAAGAAATGGTCAAACCTGACCTGAGGCTAGTCCAGGAAGAGACACAATCACATTGCTCCTTTCACAAGGGAGAGAGCTGTTGAATTAAAACATGTTTGTAATTATTTATTTTTAAAGACTTATAAACATCTCACTTTAAATGTAACTGTGTTGGAGAAATTCAATCAATATCTTTATAGCCATATTTGAGAAATAAATGTATTTCAGAATTTTAGGTTAGTCACTACTGAGTGTGTTAAAATTTTTATTTGATTTCTAATTATTCCAGGAATCCAGAATGCTTACTGTAAAGTACTTCAAATAATGTGAAGTATAAAATAATCAAATAAACAAATAACACGTATCACTGCCTCAAAGTCCTACTACATTTTTCTTGGAAATTTAT
>NW_007728659.1:43176-44624 GCF_000696425.1 Galeopterus variegatus | reverse complement strand
TTGCCTCATAATTCATTGAGAAGGTACAAAAAAGATCCCTAGAACGGCTCACACGCACAGCACTAATGCACCTGCATGTCTACTCATCGTCATCTCAAAAGGGAAATTATTTCCTGGTCCTATCAAAGTCCGGTCCAACTCCTCAGATTTTTCTCTAATTCACATACTTTCTAGGCTTCTTCAAGAATTTACTCCTAAAATAATCTTCCTCAGAATCCTAAATTTCTCCTATTCTATTACACCACTTCCTTTGGCAAAAAAACAAAAGAAATATTTCTGCTTAAAAAGAATGAAAACCAAAATCCAGACAAAAAACTTCGAATCCATTTCTGCTCATATGTATCACTCTATTTCTCTCCTTTCTTTCACAGTAAACGTTTTAGAAAATATATTTGATTCCACTTTCTCACACTATTTCTCCAGTCAGTCTGCTGTGATTGGACTTCGACTTCTACATTCTACTGGAACTGCTTTGGTTAAGTCAAAGTAGAGGTCATGTTAAATGTTGTTTTCTGATCTGATCCAGTATGTAACACACTTTGCTGGCTTCTTGAAACACAAACCCTTGCTTCCCAAGACAAAGCACTAAGATTTCCCATCAACAGCCCCTTTATTATCCCCTCTCTTCCAGATATTTCATGTAGGAATCCAGAGAGCTTGGTTCTGAGCCTCCCTCTCTCTATTTTTAATATATTATCATTTCATGATTTCCTCTAGCCTAATAAACACTCAATGCCATCTGTGGAGTGTGATATGATGTTATGTGGATAACTCTTAAATTGATAACTACAGGACTCTCCTGGATCCTGTGTTCTTGGCACATGTATAAGATGTAGGTTTATAAAATTTCATACGCCCTCCAGACATATTATTATAAACGTAATAAGACATCTTCCATGCCCTTTTTCACTTTCTCCCCATCGATACCTTCTCACCAATCATCTGCATTTTAATAAATGGCACCACCCTCCACTCTGTTACTAAATCCTGAAGTCTCAGAATCATACTTAATTATTTCATGCCCTTATTCACCACATCTATTCCATTAATAAGTCCTGTTATGTCTCTTTCCAAAACACAACTTAATTTGGCCCTATTCTGTCCATTTCCAGGGCACCATCTTAATCCAATCAATAACTGCCTCTACTTTCCTAGCTGGGTTCCATGTTTTTACGTGGGCCCCTACAGCACATATCCATTTTAATAGCCAATGTGATAATTCAAAATTACAAATTATTTCATGAAGTTTTCTTGCTTAAAAATCCCCCATTGACTTCTCATAACACTTACAGGAAAATACACATTCCTTTCCCTAATCATCAAGACATCACCTATATTTAGCTTCCTTCTTAACTATATGACCTGATTTGTTTGATCTTTTACCAGATAGTCACACATTTGGGTCTATTTTATCATTTAGTATTGAACTCAGAGGTCACCCAGCCATA
>NW_007728659.1:41260-42530 GCF_000696425.1 Galeopterus variegatus | reverse complement strand
TAGTCACACATTTGGGTCTATTTTATCATTTAGTATTGAACTCAGAGGTCACCCAGCCATAGCCAAGACTGTGACTAAAATTTCAAGTAAGCTTAACTGTAAAACAAGAAATAAAGTTGAATGTGTATAATTATGGCCAACAATATGCTTCATTATTTTGTTTTCAGAGAAATCTTTAAGCAATTAGTCCTAAAACAATGCATTAGACAGGATAGTCCATGGTCATAGGCACCTCTGATTTGGCAGAATTCATTTCATTTTCTTCATAACATGTATCTCTATTGGAACACAGATGATTTGCTTACTCCTTTATCTCTCTCTCTTTCTAACAAAAGTTAAGTTCTGTTAGATCAGAGACTTTATGTCTTGTTCGTTTTTATGTTTCTCGATTATAGGCTGCAGGTCTGGCAGCAAGTAGGTGCTCACTAAATATGTTTTACAGAATGAATAAATGTAACTACATTTGTATTGCTTCCAGAAGGCTTTCAGGTGTTAGACTTGGTTAGTATATTTAAAATGATAAAATATTTAATGCTGTATAATGATAATTACTTATACATCTTCCTCCCATTTTCTCTAGCATATTTACAATTCTACTCACCTGAATTGATTATAGTGATTAATGTACTTGTAGTGAAATAGGTCTCTAGGGATGAATAAATTTCATACCAGTTATCATAATTGGGAACTATAATTGGAACATAAAAATGATCATTTATGCAGAGAGATATATTTGGAAAACACACCCTTTAACCAAAGTAATAAGAAAATTAAAGAAGTAAATATATAAAATAAATGTTCCATTTTCATAGAACATGCATTATTTGCATAGAACAATGCCATGTCACTGGGTTAACTAAAAACAAAAAAGTATCTCTGGTTTTAAATCAAGAATCAAAGACATATTCATATTTTAGTCTATTAAATAATTAATAAAAACAGGGAAACTTTTTTTTAAACATTCATCCTCTTTGTGCTGCCTCCCACACATGTCCTATGACATTATATTCAATGACTAGAATATTTTCACCTACATTAAAAGAGTCCATCTGGAGCTATAAGATAATGACTACTGTTAGTTAAAATTTAAGTTGAATTTAAAAATACTTTTCTAATCTTAAACCTGATCTTTTTTTTAAGGCAATTTCCTGGTTCTGTTTATATTTTGCTATTTCCTTTTTAGAAAATAATACTTAGCTTCTTTTTTCATATCTTTTTTTTTTTTTTGTCTTTTTCCGTGTCCGGCAACGGATCGCAACCCTCAGTGTCG
>NW_007728659.1:36089-40407 GCF_000696425.1 Galeopterus variegatus | reverse complement strand
GCTCAGCCAGTGAGCGGGAACCGGTCCGTATGTGGGATCCGAACCCTCGGATGGGAGCGCCACCGCGCTTCCCAAGCGTTGCACTATCCAGTGCGCCACCGGGCCGGCCCTTTTTTTCATATCTTTAAAGATGTTTTCCAAATAGTTCACCAAGATGGAACATGCTGTATCAGTAGGCATGCTAGCATAGGAACTATTTTAAAATTTTTATATGAGATTATGGTTAGGTATGATTGTGTACTGATCAGTGACTCACCAGTTAATTTTGGATTTTTAGCAACATGTAGTTTCACGGGAATAACTTACAACTTAATGTGATATTTGAAACTACATTCTGCAATAGGTTGATGATTACAGTCAGTCAGGTTTTCACTAGGAAACCATTCCTGTTATCCATTTAAACTATTCTACACCCTTCTCAAAATATAAATTTGGTTATGTCATATGAGATGTACATAGGACTAGTCATTCAGTGGTATTTTACAAATAAATATTATGTACTTTTTGTTCACTTTTACTAAATACAGTAATTTCTAACATAATATCTGTAAAATAAGCTGTGATAATTCTGTTTTTTTTCTGGAAGACAAAACAATTTAAGAAGCATTAAAAATTCACATTTAATAAAAATTGGATCTTTATATGGTTACTTTCTAGAAACTTAAAATTTCTTAAACAATCTGCGTATATTACCTTCATTCAGAAAAACTGTCTCATTGAAATTTAGTATAATACAGAAAAGTGCATGAATCATGAATGTATAGCTTAATTAATTATTAACAAATAAATACAATCATGTAACCATGACCAAATCAAGGAATAGAATATCCCCAGAACTCATGCTCCCTTGAAATCACAAGCTTCTTACCTCTTCCTAGAAGTAAACATTTTTCTGACTTTTAAGCCACTGTAGCATTTTTTACTGGTTTTGAAATTTATATAAATTGAATCATAAAATATGTATTCTTTTGTGCCTAGCTGTTTTTGCTCCAATCTATATTTTTAAAATCTATCGTTGTTATTGTGCATAGGTGTGGAATTTTATTTTACAAATATAATCCAATTAATTTATCCAGATGAGTGTTTATTAACATTTGGGTTGCTTGATGTTTGGGCTATTAAAAATAATATAAAATAGATGTGTATTTTGTTCTTGTTCATACATACACTCAAATTTTGCATAAATCCGAGTGAATTGCTGAATCACAGATGTGTATGTTTAAGTTTCTTGGATAATTTCATAGTTTCCTAAAGTGGTTGTAGAAATTTACATTCTCTCTAGCAACATATAAGAGTTCCGGTTATTCCACATCTCAGGAGTATTTTGGTCTTCTTTTTAATTTAGTTCTTCTGCTGAACTTACAGTAGCATGTCACTATTGTGTTGATTGAATTTCCCTGAGGACTGACTAACGACGTTTAGCATTTTCATATGTTGATTGGGTATTTGGATATCTCATTTTAAAAATCTTTATTTTAATTTCATATCCATTCTTTTCTATCAAGGCATCAATCTTTTCATATTGTACTATCATAGTTCATTAAATATTCTGAATAAAAGCCTTTTTGTCAGCTAAATTTACTGCAAAATATCTTCTTCAATTTTTGTGGCTTGCATTTTCACTTTCTTAATAGCTTCTTTGATAAGTAGATTCTTAATTTTAACATACTACTTAATCAACAATTCCTGTAATGTGTAACTTTATTCTGCCTTTTAAAGAACTCTTTCCCTTTCTCAAGTCATGAAAATATTCCCTTATGTTATCCTAAAGAAGGTATATTATTGAATATTTTACACCAGACATAGTATTTCTCTGTAACTTCCTAGCACCCAAACTGATGATGTTTTCTCTCTCTTTCAGTTCTTGTAACTCATTCAAGAACAATTTATATTGAGGAAAAATGAATAAAATAAGAGAAAAATAACAAGAAATATGAAAACTGAAAGTTGAAAATGATATTTGTTAAGCAAGTAGGAGAGGTGTTCAATTTGAATTAAGGTAGTGTGCTTGTTGTTATGTTGAAGATTTTGCTTAAACACAACTGAAAAGAATAAACCTCTTNTGTTATTGTGCATAGGTGTGGAATTTTATTTTACAAATATAATCCAATTAATTTATCCAGACTAGTGTTTATTAACATTTGGGTTGCTTGATGTTTGGGCTATTAAAAATAATATAAAATAGATGTGTATTTTGTTATTGTTCATACATACACTCAAAATTTGCATAAATCTACGAGTGAATTGCTGAATCACAGATGTGTATGTTTAAATTTCTTGGATAATTTCATAGTTTCCTAAAGTGGTTGTAGAAATTTACATTCTCTCTAGCAACATATAAGAGTTCCGGTTATTCCACATCTCAGGAGTATTTTGGTCTTCTTTTTAATTTAGTTCTTCTGCTGAACTTACAGTAGCATGTCACTATTGTGTTGATTGAATTTCCCTGAGGACTGACTAATGACGTTTAGCATTTTCATATGTTGATTGGGTATTTGGATATCTCATTTTAAAAATCTCTATTTTAATTTCATATCCATTCTTTTCTATCAAGGCATCAATCTTTTCATATTGTACTATCATAGTTCATTAAATATTCTGAATAAAAGCCTTTTTGTCAGCTAAATTTGCTGCAAAATATCTTCTTCAATTTTTGTGGCTTGCATTTTCACTTTCTTAATAGCTTCTCTGATAAGTAGATTCTTAATTTTAACATACTACTTAATCAACAATTCCTGT
Organism: Galeopterus variegatus; assembly: GCF_000696425.1. Lineage (NCBI taxonomy): Eukaryota > Metazoa > Chordata > Mammalia > Dermoptera > Cynocephalidae > Galeopterus > Galeopterus variegatus. The sequence continues at coordinate 37,668 of NW_007728659.1, read as the reverse complement.
AATGTGTAACTTTATTCTGCCTTTTAAAGAACTCTTTCTCTCTCTCAAGTCATGAAAATATTCCCTTATGTTATCCTAAAGAAGGTATATTATTGAATATTTTACACCAGACATAGTATTTCTCTGTAACTTCCTAGTGCCCAAACTGACGATGTTTTCTCTCTCAGTTCTTGTAACTCATTCAAGAACAATTTATATTGAGGAAAAATGAATAAAATAAGAGAAAAATAACAAGAAACTTGAAAACCGAAAGTTGAAAATGATATTTGTTAAGCAAGTAGGAGAGGTGTTCAATTTGAATTAAGGCAGTGTGCTTGTTGTTATGTTGAAGATTTTGCTTAAACACAACTGAAAAGAATAAACCTCTTATGAAGAACTTTGCGGTAGTTCAGAAAACAAAATCTCTTGGATTAAGTCACTATGAAAGAAAAATATCATGGCAATGTTCTCAAAGTTAGAGACACTCAGATTAGCTAGTACAATAAAGTTAACACCTCTTAAAAAAAAAGAAAAACACCTTAAATGCCAACTAAATGATCATATAGCATGTTGCAAATTGCTAAACAGATAATGTCCACATATTTTAGGTGGTGCAGAGCTGTGAAATAAAGGTGCATGACATAAAGGTGTACACTGTAACAAATCCTTACTGTTTATTTATAATCCTCTGAGATGAACAAGCTTTTAATGAAAAAAAATTATAGAATGAAGTAAGCAAATGATAGTTGTGATAATGAATTTGACAATATTTACATTTATTCGTCCTCAATTTTCATTACAGTTGTATGGGTTTTCAATTTCTAATTATAAAACAAAATGAAATGTGACTTGACTTTCAGTTGTAAGCCTTTTGGATCCTTTAAAATCATATTTATCTAAAAAAAGAAAGTCTCCAGCAACCTCGATATTAAAAAACTGATCTCCTGGGCCAGGCCCCGTGGCTCACTCGGGAGAGTGCAGCACTGGTAGCGCGGAGGCTGGGGGTTCAGATCCTGTATAGGGATGGCCGGTGTGCTCACTGGCTGAGTGTGGTGCAGATCACACCGTGCAGAGGGTTACAATCCCCTTACTGGTCAAAACAAACAAACAAACAAAAACAAACAAACAAAAACCCCCCTGATCTGTCAATGGTATCAGTGGTGCAGGAGCCACTGAGTTAACCAAAAGCAAGTGGCTTTCCTCTCACAAGGGTGCGGTTAAGGCGCACTAAGACCGAAGCAGTACGTTCTGCTGATACGGAACTCTTTACTCTCCTTGAGCAATGCTTTTCTCTGCATTTAGATCATCCCACTGCAGCTTACATTGACCTAATCAGATACAAAACAAGATGGCCTCTTGCAGGTATTAAAGGGCCTGGTTTGGCTAAATTCTCTTAAGGCTGTGGTTCCGCGTCTTCCTGCGCCATCCATTCTTGAGCTACAAAGGACTTTTTACCTGCATCTTCCCAATATTTGATGGCTTTACTTGAGACGTTGCCCTGCTTCTGAGTGACTCACAGACCTGCTGGTTGAGAACTTGGTTTCACATGCATATTAACTATGTCTATTGTTGATCACTTTATCCAGGGTCTCTGGGCTAA
>NW_007728659.1:29666-35094 GCF_000696425.1 Galeopterus variegatus | reverse complement strand
GTTTCACATGCATATTAACTATGTCTATTGTTGATCACTTTATCCAGGGTCTCTGGGCTAAGAGACTAAGAGAGGCTGAAAATAAAGCTGAATATTTGATTTCAGCAGGGCCTTTGGCCACAGCTTTTTGTGAATTAAAATGATGAGATGTGAATTGGGCACTACTTTGGGAACTTTTTTGATTGGTTGAAAAGGGATACATAAAGAATGCTGATTAAAGAAGAAACGCCATTATGTTGGTCAATATTTTTTTATGTTGGAGGAACCAAATCCGGCTAACTTAAGGATGGTGTGCATCCAGCGTGGTCAAAAGATGCTTGTGCTGCTGGGCTTCAGGCACTAGTAACTTGGAGGCAATGGACACATTCTCCATCTCTGTCTCTATCTGTACAAAGTTACCAATTATAGTGGAAATTACAATGAAAGGTAACTTTATCTCAGCATAAGAGAATTTTTAAACAAACCATATTCTACAGCAATTTACTGGGTGTTAGATAAAATCGAATGTCCCGTACCATATTTGAATTGTTGGGTGGGAGTTCTGAAATACAGCTAATTCAACTTGAACTTTAGGCAGTTATGTCCTTTTATGGCTAAATGACATGGTTTATCTATTTAGATATGGTTAAAAATTCTTGACTAAATTATTGAATAAAATTGCTCTCACTGGATCACAGTAACTCCAAATAATAATGACAGCAAGTACTTTTATAATGCACACTATGTGTTGGGCAAATTATACATGCTTTATATATATATAAAGATATGTAATCCTTTTTTAAAAAAACCCATGGGCTAGTTACTTTTATCATTCCTATTTCACAGGTGGGAAAACAGGTTCGTGGAGTATAGAGTAACCTTACCAGATGACACCCAGATGTTAGAGGCAGAATCAGGATTATACCAAATGCAGGCTGACTCCAGATTTCATTCCATTTACCATCATATTATATTGTCTTTCAGAATGAATTAAGAGCTGATGCTATTTCTTCAGAAAAACTTGGAGTCTCAAAATAAATGTATAATATAAATTTTATTTTTTTATATCAAAAGTTTAGAATTTCTTATATTAGGAGTAGTTGTTTTGCTAGGAAGACAAAATTGTACTCTCTACAGATCACTGTAATCTATAATCATGACACAGACATCTAAAGAAGGATCTAGAAAAAAAATCTAACTAAAGATGACTAGGGATGTTACTGTTTAAGGCATGTGAGCAGGATACATAAAGCAAGATATGAAAAGAAATGAAGTGATAGGTCAAATTTAAAGCCCAGAAGGGAAACGTTTACTATTATCCCAGATGAAACACTGTTTTATATTGAACAAGCAAATGAACTCATATGGGAAATATTTGGAAGACGTTGTTTTTACTATATAAAGAGGTAAGATGAAACAAGGTCCCAAACTGGCAAAGCAATGCAAGTAAGGTCACAGTAGTATATTATGACAAGCCAGAATCTAATCTTAAACAGGTTGGAGCCATAAGAGTTATAAACAGTGTGGTCAGTACAGTCCTCAGCAATAGGTGAGGAGTACATAGGAGAAAATGTCAGGCAGGACTTGGTAAGCAACGTGCTGAAAATACAAAGGTGGGTAACTAAAGAAATGGCTGAAATAGTCAAGGTGATTTTTTCTAGGTAGTGCTATTTGGATATGGGGCAGAGCTTTTATTATCAATATGGAAGTATTACAACGTTTTAAAACTATGTAGATATACTACTTTGACTGGAGCAATTTTTTAAAAAATAGCATTAGAATTTTTGGAATTTGTTGAAAAAACACTAGAAGTCATTACCAAACACCAGTTGAGATCCTGATATACCAAAGATTTATTTTCATGAATGTGCTTATATCAGAAAGAACCAAATAACTACTGGCTTCTTTGGGGAAGAATTTAAAACTTAGAAGTTAAGGTTTTGACATAAATGGTATTTTCTCTAGACAAACTTCCAGGAATCCATAAGGTTTGATCAAGTGTTCTTCTTACATGCTTTCATAACATCCTAAATGTTCCCTGTCATAGTCAATACATATGCTGTTGTGACTGGTGAGCTGTCTGTCTGCCACGAGGTTGTGGATCTCAACAAAGGTAGGAACTGCGTGTGTGATATTAATCCCTGTATCCCCACCACCTACCAAACAACTGCCATAGATTGTCTCTCTCTCTATTTTTTGGATTAATGTTGAATGAATAAAATCTCTCTCTATTAGAAATGTTTTGTGTGATCGAAGTGATAGAAAACTATAAATTCAATCATTAGGCCTTAGAATTATATTACTGCTTTTTGCTTACTGTTTAATCTTCTGGATTGTGAGCTATTTTACAATGTAAAATTATTTTTAAAGGACTTTTATCAGAGCCTCTTGGCACTAAAATTATTTTTAAAGTACTTTTATCAGAGCCTCTTGGCACATTTTAAGCACATTTACAAACTGATGGACGTTTGAGAATTTGCATTATAGACTTAATTTCATTAGCTATTATTAGGAAGCAGGGACTCGGGAAAAATGTAATAATATTGGTTTAAAAGGGGCAGAAAAACATTCATTACTCTTTGATTAAATTTCTAATCAGTATTCATTTCCAGTTTCTTTCAAGTTACACTGGAACAGAGCAAACAAAAAACAAATCACCAGGATTGGCAATATTTAAAATATGAATGTCACTTTCCAAATTCATTATTTTCTTTTCCTCAAGGCAATGGACAGCTTAGCTTTCATGGCAAGAAAAATAAACCCTCTGTGGTCATTTCTATGCATCAAGAGATTTTAAATTTTCTGAGACATTATTCTAGCTTGATCTAACAAATGCTGAAGGCAAACACAGACTATGTGCAGTGTGCTTTTTCTCCCCGAGTGAATGTCTTTTACTACATTCTTTTTTTTCCTGTCAGTGCATCTGATAATAGGAGAGTCTGTCCACTTTCAAAAGTTGTTTATTTCATTAATCTAATGTATAACATAGGCCTTCATTTTTAAAATCTACATTAATATCTTCCCCTGAAGGAAGGTGAACTGGTGAACTGGGAGATAATAACAAGTACTAGTCCTTCTCATAGCCTAATTCCTTTCTTAGTCACACTACCAGGTGTGTCCCATAAATGAATTCAAAGACAGTTTAATCTGGTAGTTTTCTGCAACATTGTTAAATATTATAGGCACTTAAAATTCCTGGAAAATTTAATTATACTTTTCCATAAACTTTTTTTTTTTCTGCCTGGTAAGAGTATCGCAACCCTCAGCACAGTGTTGTCAGCACCGTGCTCAGCCAGTGAGCGCACCAGCCATCCCTATATAGGATCTGAACCCACGGTGGCCTCGGCGCTCCCAGTGCAGCACTCTCTCAAGTGAGCCACGGGGCCAGCCCTTCCATGAACTTTGAGAAGTACCCTCACATCAGTGTCTCTAATTCATTTAAATATGTTAAAGCTGATCTCTATTTCAGATGGATCAGTTGTAATATCACCTTTTTCATTTCTAATTTTTGTTATTTGAANCTCTCAACTTTAAATAAGTTCACTCAATCAGTTCTCACAGTTCACCTATGGAGTATGCATTACATTATTTTTCCCATTTTACTGAAGTTTTGAAAGGTTGAGGAATTTCTCCAAGGACTCATAGCTATTAAGTATAACATTAAGGTTTTAGTTCAATAAGTTTGACTCCAGAATGCAAGTAGCTAACCTTTATGCTACACAGTGTAAAATGTTACACCTGTATAATGTTCATCTATAAAGTATATAGTAATTATTTCTTACAGTCTTTGGACTGTCTTTGCACCTCCACTCCTAGCACCCCTCCCCCCCAAAAGGACAAAGTACAGTGGACTGGTGCAATTTCACACGTCTTTAGTCTAGTCATGGTCTAATGCATTCCCTATACATTCATTTTCAGAACATCTGGAAGATCATGTTATTAGGGAACACTGTTACACAATGTGTGGTCAATTGGCATTTAGCTTATGATGGAATAATTGTGCAAAACTTCAGTGTTTAGCTTTTTGACAAAAGGGTAGTTGCTGAACCTTGGGGACTTTTCCATACATTCCAGGGGATCTGTAATCCCTATGAAAAGCTTTTTCTCATGTGAATACAAAAATATAAGTATTTAATTTTGCCTTCAATTGAGAAAACAAGATATACATTCATTAGCAGAAGAGAAATGACATAAATCAAAATATAACCAATGGACAAACTGAGTAGAGCATAAAAATTTAGAGAAAGAAAATAATCTTTCTGAATTAAATAGCTTTTTGTAATATGAGTATACATTAATGCAATATATCTTTATACATGAATGCACTGAAAATAATAATGGTTGCACACGTAATGAATATACATACAAAAATGCCATTGAATTATATATTTTAAAATGGTTAATTTCATGTTATGTGATTTTGACCCCCAAATAATTCTCTGTATATATTATTTTATTTATTATATGTTAAATGAGTAGAAAGTCAGTCATTACTTTCAGATAGGTATTAGGGTATGGGAAATTATTTTCACTGACTTCAACTACTTTACAGTTTTGTACATGTTCAATGCCATTAAAGAAAGACACGCTAACGTACTAAACATAAAAAGTAAAAATCACTCAGACTTTCAATATCTACACATAATTAATTAATTCAGAGCATTTTCTTTTAAGCCTTTTTTTTTCTATGCACTGATATATTTTTACATAATTGGAATTGCACTGTTTAAGAGTTTGNCAAACTTTTTTTTTTTTTTTTTCTGCCTGGTAAGGGGATTGCAACCCTTAGCACGGTGTGGTCTGCACCACGCTCAGCCAGTGAGCACACCAGACATCCCTATATAGGATCCAAACCTGCGACCTCGGCGCTCCCAGCGCTGCACTCTCCCGAGTGAGCCACGGGGCTGGCCCTTCCATGAACTTTGAGAAGTACTCTCACAGTAGTGTCTCTAATTCATTTAAATATGTTAAAGCTGATCTCTAAAATAATGTTTTTAATTTTAAAAAGTGTATGTCAAATTTTATAATTTCAATTTTATAAATAAAAGAAAGAAGCACTTATCTGAGTAATATGGATAGATCTTTAAATCACTGGTGATTTTTCCCTAACACCTTATTTGAATCGAGACCTTTTTTAACTGTTATTTTATTCCTCAGCCTTAATTCCAGAGTATTTATCTTAAATAAACCAGTTATTATACAATGTTCTAGGTTATAAATATATCATTGTTCTCCCTATCTAGTCTGGACATCAAGGCACTGCCCTTGAACCCTCCTTTCCTATTGTTAAAAGAGTAGTTTACTCATTCCATGTAGCTGTGAAAGATGAATGAAACCTCAGGGTCTGACTCCACCAACCTGAGCTCCTAGGATCTACACGTGTGAACTCTCTCAACTTTAAATAAGTTCACTCAATCAGTTCTCACAGTTCACCTATGGAGTATGCATT
>NW_007728659.1:23820-28623 GCF_000696425.1 Galeopterus variegatus | reverse complement strand
ACACTGTTACACAATGTGTGGTCAATTGGCATTTAGCTTATGATGGAATAATTGTGCAAAAATTCAGTGTTTAGCTTTTTGACAAAAGGGTAGTTGCTGAACCTTGGGGACTTTTCCATACATTCCAGGGGATCTGTAATCCCTATGGAAAGCTTTTTCTCATGTGAATACAAAAATATAAGTATTTAATTTTGCCTTCAATCGAAAAAGCAAGATATACATTCATTAGCAGAAGAGAAATGACATAAATCAAAATATAACCAATAGACAAACTGAGTAGAGCATAAAAATTTAGAGAAAGAAAATAATCTTTCTGAATTAAATAGCTTTTAGTAATATGAGTATACATGAATGCAATATATCTTTATACATGAATGCACTGAAAATAATAATGGTTGCACACATAATGAATATACATACAAAAATGCCATTGAATTATATATTTTAAAATGGTTAATTTCATGTTATGTGATTTTGACACCCAAATAATTCTCTGTATATATTATTTTATTTATTATATGTTAAATGAATAGAAAGTCAGTCATTACTTTCAGATAGGTATTAGGGTATGGGAAATTATTTTCACTGACTTCAACTACTTTACAGTTTTGTACATGTTCAATGCCATTAAAGAAAGACACGCTAACGTACTAAACATAAAAAGTAAAAATCACTCAGACTTTCAACATCTACACATAATTAATTAATTCAGAGCATTTCCTTTTAAGCCTTTTTTTTTTCTATGCACTGATATATTTTTACATAATTGGAATTGCACTGTTTAAGAGTTTGTGTCTTCATTTACTCTTTAGTATTACATACCCATCAATTTCCCAAATTCATACTACTGTCTCATTTATTTTAATCATGTTTATATATATTTATTCTCTAATTTATATAATATAAATATTTATTTTGCTAACATTGCACTTTGAGTAATATCCTCAATTGTGTTAATATTGAAAATATTAAACTTTTTATTCATCTTATTTACTTTTAATTTCTTTCCAGAAAGAAAATTAATAATTTAAACAATATGAATATTTTCTGAACAAAACTAAATTCTTACAAAAAAGTAAGAACATATTTTTACTCCAATTAGCAGTGCTTTTCTTTCAACATAGCTAATAAAATTCAAATATTATCAGATGTTTTAAATTGTTAATTTAATATTCATAAGTTTTATTGCTTTTAATTTTTTTGTCTACTAATTTTCAAATACATTTTACATATATTTGTTGGCTTTTATTTCTCTTCTACAATATTTGACTCATTACCACTTTTTCTGTTTGGATTTATAGTATTTTTTAATGATTTGTATGTATGTTTTATTTATGGCTGGTAATTTTATAATTGTTTTATTTGTTGTAGATATATTCTTTTTGGTGATTTGCTTTCAAATTTTATATACTTTTTTAAAGTTCTAAATTTTTCAACCTGTACTCCTGTGAAGTCAAATTTATTCCATGTAAACATTTTGTTTCTTTTGTTATTTGAAATTCATTCCTTATGTTAACATATTGTTTGTTTAAAAATGAATCGATATTTATAATTTCATTTATTTTAGATTTACTTTGTCCGAATTTTATTTAGAATGCTATGAGAAATTTTTCTTGAATAATAAACTTCCAAATATTTTTCTTTCTTTTCCCATCCATCTGTGATGCATTATAAATATAAAATAAATAGAGTAATCTCTACAGCTATTTTTACCTATTCCTGTACTATAGCCACATGTAGGCGTATACTTTTATCTACATCTGGATAAAATTATCTGTATGAGAGTTACTCTATTCCACTGAATACTTTTCTACACTATATACATTTTTAACATTGCAGACATTTTCTATTGTTTCATACAGCTTCTCTTTTTCCACTTATTCATACATGCATTATCTTTCTCATCTTCACCATAACCAACTTAAGACAGAGACTCTGTTATTCATACCTTTGAATACTATCTTTTGGCTACTGTGGTTTAATCCATTGTATTTAATACATGCTTTCTATTAAAACAATAAATAATGTTTAAGTGTCCCTATTTCTAACTTCTAATCATAATGGTGTTAACGATTTCATAGACACACGTGTGTGTCTGTGTGTGTGTTTAAGAATAAGTAAAATTCTGCATAGTTTGGGCATGCATACGGTTTGTCCAAAAAATAGACAGTGTATTACCATAAAGTACAAACTACTGCCTTTCTAAATAATTAGTTTCTATTAAGGCAATAGATTCTGTTTTATATCCCATAAAGATGTATGTTATTTGCTTTTGGAAGAAGGGTTACCATTTAACCTGTCATCAAATCTGGTATACTATTAGCAATTTCACATGGACAAAAGGCATAAACTGAGACTGTCCCAGGAAAATTAGGGATAATAGGTGACTTCACGGCTATACACTGAAATTTGGTTTTTGCCATTGCGTTGTTTGCCTTTCTTTACCTTGTGGATGGGTATTTAACAAGTACTGGCTAAGTGAAAATTTGCATATGTGAACAAAGTCAACGTTTCAGTGACAAGTTCAACAATACAGCAACCAAAAGTGCTTGTTTTTGAAATACAAATATATTAAATAAATGGAAGTAGTACAGATGTATAAAACGAAGTGATAACAGAGAAATATTCTAAAGTGGCACAATGTCTTATGAGTTATATATTTAAACATTCATTCACTTAAAATATTTAGGGTCACCTGTAGATAAGCAAATTAAGTTTTTTCCCACCTCATTTTTCATGCAGATAAGTAATCTGCAATATGAGCAGAGCTAATCATATTTAAAATTATTCTGAATTTGGGTCACACAAAAATAGATTGTAAACCAAACATTGAAATTGATTTTACAAATAAAAGTATAAATGAAAAAGATTTTAGATACCTTATTAATGAGGGTTAACTGATATAAGTTTAGCCTCTAAAAGTGAGTATCCTTTTCAATATTGTTAGGTTCTTTGTTATTCTTAGTCTGTTTACTTAAAATCTGAGAACAGACATTTATGATTTAATCAAAATCAGCTTTTTCCAGCATATTTTATATAAAATATTGTATTAGTCTGTTTCTGTTGCTTATAATAAAACACACGGAACTGGGTAATTTATAAAGAAAATGAGATTTACTGCTTACAGTTTCTGAGGCTGGGGAGTCCAAAGTCCAGGGAACACATCTGGTGAGGACCTTGGTGGTGACAGTGACATGGGGGTCTCACATGGCAGAAGGTGGTGGAGCGGAGAGAGCACAGACTAACGGACACATTCATTCTCTTTTTAAAGTCCTGCAAACCACGCCCATGACCACCATTTTTAATCCATTCACTAAGGCATGGTCTTACAATCTAATCACCTCTTTAAGGCCCCACCTGTCAATTACTTAATAAGATTTCCCACTCTCAACAGTTACAATGGGGATTTAAGCTTCAACGAGATTGGGGGTGGGTATCAAATCTACAACAAACATATTTTTCAACTGGTTGAACTGCATCTTGAAGACCTTTAAGTCTCTCTAAGTGATAGAAAGTATTTGTTAAATAATGATTTATCATCATTAAAATCAAGTGAGAGATTGGTTGTGTATTTTCATTTGAGTTGAATTGATTTTTCCACTAAAGAGTATGATTTCTTAGATATACAACATTCAGAGATACAATACTAATACATTGAAATATTGAGTTCCAAACTAGGAACTTTTAATATCTTCCTAAAAATATAACTTAAATGTGAAATGGAAGTTTTAAAATTAAATAAATTTTAAAAATCATTGAGAGTTATGCTCTTTCCACATTCCCTTTGTTCTCAGAAAGACATTCCAATTACTTGTAGTTCTATGATTGATTAAAGAAATAATGCGAGAATAAGGTGAAAAACGTTATATACTCTCCAAAGGAAATCATTATTCAACCTTGAGAAATATTAAATCTTCATAAAGAGACCAATTACAAATAGCTCTGCATGTTCACTCAGAATTGTATGTTTTCAATAATGAACCACAAATCACCATTAGAAAGGTTGGATATAAATCACTGAGATTTGTTTTAATGAAATCCAAGGAATACATTATTATTATTTGCCTTAGGTGTGCAATAGATGTCATTTCAGTTTACTTCAAGACACATAGCCAGAGAAAGTAAATCACAAGTTAAAAAAAAGTTTTTGCTCATTTTTATTTTCAAACTTTGAGGCTTTTCTAGAAGCAGTAGACAGCACAGTCCCCAACAATTGGCATTATATTCTGATCATTGTATTTAAACGTTTATCACAGTTTTTCATTTGAATTAAACCACCCAGCTTCCACAGAGCAGTAATCTGGTATTTTTACCTAAGTATCCTGTTTTATTCAATTATATGAGTATACAACACTGTGTGCCTAAGAGTATATTTGTGTTGACAACATTTCTAAAGGTTAATTTCTGCCACCAGGGTAACTGAATTGCCTCACATTGACTTTCAATACCTTACACGTAGGCAGTCCTCGACAGCAATGTTCATTAGGCATATAACTTGGATTCGTGAAGTGAATAATGTCACATCTCTTGAGAGTCTTATGGTTGGGGCCTTGTAGAATGGTGGTTTCCTTAAAAGTTAAAAAATGTAATTTTTCATTTTACTTTGCTGCTTTTTTTTTTCAAAGTCCAAAATACGATTTTATAGGAAAGTTAAGAATATTTTTCAGAAACGAGAGGATTGCATGACAAGCAGCTTGGAAGTGAGAACACAGATTAGAGAATAGGAATTAGGAGTGTGATATTTTTTATTCCATAATATAATTGGGGGAATTGATGGGGCATGGGGTAGTGAGTAGATCTCCA
>NW_007728659.1:21102-23037 GCF_000696425.1 Galeopterus variegatus | reverse complement strand
TGAGCCATAGTTTTTCAGACTGTTTATTAGAAAAGAAAATGAGTTGGAGAAAGAAGGACATTGCATGGTCTAATAATGATACATAAAGCTTCTGGAATCTTCATAAATATTTAAAGTAGCCCACTGTGAGATCGTAAACTGAAGTTTTCCTTAGATATATATGCTTAAATCTTACAAATACAAAGATTAGTGATGTTAATATATAAAGTGTGCCCCATTCCCAAATTATTGTATAATAATGATTCAAAGTATAGTTTTTCTGGAAAAATGGTCTTAATGAGATCCTTGAAACAGATTGTTACTATACCCTATTTATCTTAAATATGAAAAAAAGAAAACAAAGGAAAACACTGATTCGGACCCATTATAATTTCATTTTTAGGAATCAGCATCATTCCTATTTTTTAAATTTCTTTTTGTAAGTTATTGGGAATATAAAAGAATCTTTGGAACACACGTTTGATATCTGATAGGATGTATAGTTGCTCGAAAAGCTCATTGAATTACTCTGTGGTGCAACTTAAATATAGAAAACATAGCGTTTGATGTCTGTTTTTCTGTAGCTCAGCACAGTATCTAGTGCAGAATAATATATATATATGTTTGAATAATATATAAATATATTTGAATGCGTGAATGAACTAAAATAATTATAACTGGTTTTATAACATTTTGAGATACAATAAATTTTTGGAAAAGCATATTTTTTTTTACCTCTCAGATTTTTTTATTTACTCCCCTAAAGTATTTCTTTGTGATTTTCGTTAGTGAAAATTACTTTTATTTTTAGTAATAATGTATTTTTTGAAAAAGTTGAATATTATGCATTGAGCTGAATTAGGCAGTGACTAAAATATCAGAGCCAATTTTCTTGGAAATATATATATTTTTTCTAGGCCCTTTATTTTACTGTACCTTTTTTAGTGGTTTTTTGAGCACTGTTTTCCTGGTAGATAATGTTGATCGTAGTAAAAATGTTTACAAAATACATTATTAAAGCCAAAAAGAGGGGTAATATTATAGTGTCACCGTATCACTTCCATTTTCAAAACTCGCCAATGCTTCCTTATTTCTCACTAAGTTCTGAAGTTCCTATCATACTATCAGTGCTCTGTGAGTCTAAACCTACAGTAATAATTCACTTTATCTACATATTTTTTTTTTCTCAAACATGTATTTTCAGTTGTGGTAAAGCTAAGCTCCTCAGTTCCCTGTTTACCTTGTTTATTTCCTGTTAAGAGTTTGAGCATGTGTCAGATGTATTTGTTTTTATTCTGGTTCTGACTGAGAGGCTGCATTTCAGTTCCTTATCTGCAAAATGAGGACACTAAGTCCTAGTTTACAGGGTTTTGTGAGGAATAAATGGCCTAAAGTGATAAGGATCCTAGCCCCCAGCCAAGCACAGTACATGTGCACAATGAATGGCACCAGATCATCATCGTCGTCATCACCATCATCATCTAAGAAGTTTGCTCACTTTGTTTCCTCTCCTGGGATGACTTTTTCTCTTTTCCTGCTCCTACAACTGTATGAATTTGTGACTTTTTCCTTCAGCTTCCTCCTGCCCAGCACAGGGATCCAGCTCTAACAATTCTCCCTTGCGTTTGGGCTCTTCTACAGCCCTTGCTGATCCACCACACAGTTTACTCTCTATACACTGTCTTTTGAATTTTGCTACTATTTCATGTCATCAAATTATTTTTCTAACAACACTGAAAATCTTTGAGAAGATAGATTATGTTATTTTTCTATTATAGGCTAAAATGTATTATTGAGGAGACACTCAATGATTGACAGACAGAATTAGGAAATTTTCTAGAAATTAAGGTAGAAATCATCTAAATTACCCAAGATAATTTTAATAAAATTTAAAATTACTATTTAGATTGTATTTCCTATGTATAAATAGAACTTTAAAATAATTTCAAGAATTTT
>NW_007728659.1:19036-20410 GCF_000696425.1 Galeopterus variegatus | reverse complement strand
GCCGGCCCAAGAAAGGAATTTTTTTTAAAATTTTTATTTTGTTGATATACAATGTAGTTGATTATTGTGGCCCATTACCGAAATTTTTAATCATGCCATTAGTTATAAATTAATTACAAATTAATTAATTAATCACAAATTAATTACACAATAATTAATTAATACGTTAATTGGAGCATATACATACCTTTTAGCTTTACTTAACATATTTCTTCATTCATAATATGAATTTGTAAATATTTCAAAAAACAATTTTAAAGGAGTGATTGCTTTTAGCAATTTTATCAATTCTAATTGTGGCAGAGTCCAATTATGTTATATAAATTATAAAAATAGATTGCTAGAATTTGTAATTCATTAAAATTGTCATACTGATCACCTCATAATATTTTATAATGTAAGTTTATAGACTTTGTGTCTTTATAAATTACAAGGAAGGAAACAAACACATTTTTGATAGGTGGCATGACAACTTATCTCAACTGTTTCACTCACAGTTAATTTTTTAATTTGCTCGCTGACCTGATCATGAATAGTCAAGTCAACTTTAAGCTAAATGAACAAAACCAGTGGCATCACACTACCTGATGTCAAAATATACTACAAAGCAATGGTAACCCAAACAGCATGGTACTGGCACGAAAACAGACACTGAGACTAGTGGAAACGAACAGAGAACACAGTTACAGTTACAGGTAACTGATTTTCAACAGCGGTGTCAAGAACACACACTGGGGAAAGGACAGTTTCATTAATAAATGGCATTGAGAAAAGTGGACATTCACATGCAGAAGAATAAAACTAGATCCCTGTCACTCACCATACACAAAAACAAACTGAAGATGAGTTAAAGACTTAAATATAAGACATGAAACTATAAAACTGCTAGAAGAAAACATAGGGTAAACACCTTACAACATTGGTCTGGGCAAGAATTTTTTAGATAAGACTTCAAAAGCACAGACAAAAAAAAGCAAAAATAGACAAGTGAGATTACATCAAACTAAAAACCTCTGCACAGCAAAGGAAACAATCTACAGAATAAAGAGAAAAACTAGAAAATGGTAGAAAACATTAGCCAGCTATGCATCTGACAAGGGGTTAATATCCAGATTAAATAAGGAACTCAACTCAATAGCAAAAACCCAAATATCCAGTTTTTAAAAAGGCAAAAGACATGAATAGATATTTCTCAAAATAAGACATGCAAATGACCAACAGGTATCTGAAAGAAAACCTCAACATCACTAATCATCAAGGAAGTGAAAATCAAAACATTGGTGACATCACCCCAATTAGAATAGCTATTATGAAAAAGACAAAAAAAAAAAAAAAAAAAAAAAAAAAAAACGGCATGCATGGGGGGAAAGGAGA
>NW_007728659.1:14162-18056 GCF_000696425.1 Galeopterus variegatus | reverse complement strand
AAAGGAGAACACCCACACACTGTTTGTGAAAATGTAAATTAGGTCAGCCATTATGGAAAAGAAGTATGGAGATTCCTCAAAAAGTTAAAAATAGAACGACCATCCGATCCATCAGTCACACTACTGGGTATATACCCAAAGGAAATGAAATCGGTATGTCAAAGAGATACTTGCAGCCGCACTCCTGTGTTTATTGAAGCACCGTTTACAATAGCCAAGATTTGGAATCTGCCTTAAGTGTCTTTCAACAGATGACTGGATAAAGGAACTGTGGCATATATAAACAATAGAATACTATTCAGCCATAAAATTAAAGAAATCCTGTGACTTGCAGCAACATGGATGGACCTAGAGAACACTATGTTAAGTAAAATAAGCCAGGCATAGAAAAACAAATTCCACATGATCTTATGCATATGGGTAATGCAGAGAAGTCGATCTCATAGAAGCAGAGAGTAGAACAGTGGATGCCAGAGGCTGGAGTGAAAAGGGGAAGGAGGAGATAGAGAGAGACTGGGGAACAGGTGCAAAGTCACAGCTAGATAAGAGAAGGAAGTTTCAGTGCTCTATTGCACAAGGGAGACTGTTGTTAATGATATTGGTGCATATTTCAGAACAGCTAGAAGAGAAAATTTTCCATATACTCACCAGAAAGAAATAAAAAAGTCTGAGGTGATAGATACACTAAACACCCTGATTTGATTGTCATACAATGTATACATGTATTGAAAATCACACTGTCCCCATAAATATGCAAAATTATTATCTGCCAATTAAATACATAAATAATTTTTAAAAATTCTTGGATGAAGTATTGAATATTGAGTAAGTAATACAATAATACTTTTTAAGACATTATATTTACTTTTTTCTACAAAAATTTTAATGTTTACAAAAGGAATTAATTTTTATTTTACACAATAGTGAAAATGAATTAGATAACATTAAAATGCCTTACGTCAGTGAAATTCTAGAAAATACTAGTAGTAGTGAGTAGTATTGAATACTGCTGCCTTATATACCACCTCGCTCTTAAAGGCACGTAGCTTCCTTTACGCTGTTCTCTATAGGGTGAAGCAGTTACGAGCCTTCCCAGAATCAAAGGGAGGTGATATGGACCCCACCATTGAATTTCAGGGACAGCATCAAAGAATTTGAAATCTTTTTTCAAATATTGTCATGTGATATTATGAAATGACTTATGTACAGTACTGTCTTTTACTAGAGTATCCCTAGACATATGTTAATGAGTTTCCTTTACATTTAAGCAGTATTTTCATAGCATACTCAATTTTTTGGAAAATAAAAATTTCAGAGAGAAAAAATATAAATGAATAAAGGAGTAAGTAAATAAATGAATGAATAAGTTAATTAATAGAGTAGGTGATGCCATTATCATTTAAGTAATTAATGAAAAGAAGCAATGAATCACCTACACGTACAGTTTATTATGCAAATNCGGGAGCGCCGCCGCGCTCTCAAGCGGCGCACTGTAGCAGTGCGCCACCGGGCTGGCCCTAAGAGGAATTCTGATGAATAAAATTCATCCTATCTCTTTACACAAATACACAGGCAGATTATTTCATTTACGATTAGAGAAATTGAGGCTCCACCCACAAAAATAATGCAGTCTTGCTTGCTATTTCTGAATATATCAAACAAATTCAATCATGCACACAATTTCCAATATTATTTTAACACTTTCCTTGAATGTACTTTCTTTTTTCTATGTAATATTTTCAGCTTATTTCTACCACAAAAGCAACTTTGTGAGTGTAAATTGCCCTGAAGAATCAAATAAGGAAAGTGCTGTGGTTTGAACGTGTCCCCAAATTCCATGCGTTGAAATTAAATCCCCAATGCATCAGCCCTGAGAGTTAGCACCTTTAGGTGGTGGTTCCATGAGGGCTCTGCCTTCATGAATGAATGTAGTTACCACGGGAGTAGCTTCACTCTTGCAAGATTAGGCTCATTGTAAAAGTGACTTCAGCTTCCTTTTGCTCTCTATCTTGCTCGTGCTTTCTCGCCCATCCATTTTCCGCCAAGGCCCTCACGAGATGCCAGCCCCTTGATATTTAACTTCCCAGCTTCCAAAATCATGAGTAGATTTCTGTTCATTATAAATTATCCAGTCCTAGGCATTGTTATAGCAGCACAAACAGACCAAGACAGAGGGACAGTTTTATTATTAGACCATTAATTCATAACTTGAAACAGCACACACGCTTTGGCAACGGACCACTAAAAACCTAGCTTTGACATTAGTAAGATACTTGTAACCGTTGTTGCTGGATGACTTTAGAAGGTGCATATAATATCACCTGAGAAGTAGAACTGACAAAACAATCTAGGGATGTTTGATTCTACATAAAGTCTACAGTAGGTCTAATCACTGGCAAGCGTGTAAAATTAATCTAAACTTTCCGTCATTCGGTTTCAGGATGTCTCTTAAATCAATCTATTTTGGATACATTAGAAGACAATTTACTGATAAGGTATCATATTAGAAAATTTAGTGTCTTCCTGGCTGTAGAATATAATTTAATCTTTCTCTCCAGATTCACACTTTCGATGAATATTAAAACAGTGGGATAAAAATAGCTATAATTTGGAGCATTGTGAATTATAATATAAAAACCTACTTAATATATTTTATTATTTTACAAATATTTGTTGGCTGTGCTTGGTTTGAACTGGTTCAATTTCTATTTTGCTTATAGCTAGAATGCTAATTTTTATTTTTACTTCCTATTTATTTTCTTAGTTAAGGTCAATATTGTGTCTGTAAAAGTAAAATTAGTTTATTTAACTAGTGAATGATTTATTTTTTCTCATTTTGCCACTGACAACGTCTCTGTTCATCATTTACTACTGATTCATGTCTATTACCTATAATGATTTCTATTCTAACATTGTGAGTCTTTATCCTTTTCTTTTTTGACTGTTAAGGGGATCGCAACCCTCTGCACAGTGTCGTCTGCACCACGCTCAGCCAGTGAGCGCACCAACCATCCCCATACAGGATCCGAACCTGGGGCCTTGGTGCTCCCAGCGCCACACTCTCCCGAGTGAGCCTCGGGGCCGGCCCTATATCTTTATCCTTTCTTACAGTAACACAATTTGAAAATCAACTATTGGACCTAAAATTATGTAAGAAAAAGTGAAAATATACACATAGAGGGAAAATGTGAAAATACAAAAGATACTGCCATACAGAGAAGATATAAATGTGCCTATAATGACGCACGTAGTCAGGTTATCTCAGCTCGTTTCTGCAGTTCTTCCTCACTTCTGGATTCCCCTCTTCACCATCTTACCCAGGCTCTTATTTTTAGTTCCGACTCTCTCTTTTTCCTTATTTTTTCTTTCTGTCATCCTGTATTTCCTTGGAGACAATCTAGCTCCTGAAACGTTTGGAGGTGACTAATGGTAAGATGGCATTAGAGAAGAGAACAGATATGTTACTGATGGGGGTGGGAAAGGGGGACGGGGGAAAGGGAGGAATGGGTAAAGGGTCACGAAAGTCAATGACATTGTATAATGATAAATCAAAAATAAAATTTTAAAAATAAGATTAAAAAGCTCTCTTTTAAAAACATACATTAAGTAATTTTTTAAAAAATATGGTGGATAGAAGTCTATTTGGGGGATTGAGTATGAGAGCAAATCTATGGACCACCTTGAAGAATTTTTTTTAATGCTTATCCAATATAACAGCTAATTTTCATACTAAGTAAAGGGGTAATTTCTAGAGTTTTATGGCTCCTGATTTATATTTTTAATGATTTTTTGTATCAAAGCATAATTGATTGTACCTATTTGTGAGGTACAGAATGAATATTAATATCTGTGTACAACATGTGACAAACAAATCAGGATAATTAGTACATTCAT
>NW_007728659.1:12150-14027 GCF_000696425.1 Galeopterus variegatus | reverse complement strand
TCTCTCCTTCTTTCTTTCTTTTCTTTTCTTTATTTATCTATTTATTTATTTTTTAGCTCCCAGTTATGAGAAAGGACATGCAATATCTCTCTCTCTGTGCCTGGCTTATTTCACTTAACATAATTTTCTCCAAGGTCATCCATGCTGCTGCAAATGGCAGAATTTTATTTATTTATTTTTTTTATGGCTTAGTTGTATTCCATTGTATATGTATACTATATTTTCCTTATCTAGTAATCCATCAATGGATGTTTATATTGTTTCCATGTCTTGGCTTTTTTGAATATCAGTTGGCTGTAAATACATGGATTGATTTCTGGGTTCTCCACTATGTTCCAGTAGTCTGTGTGTCTGTTTTTATGCCAGTACCATGCTGTTTTGGTTACTATCGCTTTGTAGTGTAATTTGAAGTCAGATAATGTAATGTCTCTGGCTTTATTAATTAATTAATTAATTAATTAATTTATTTATTTATTGTTAAGGATTGCTTTGGCTATTCTGGGATTTTTGTTGTTTTGTATGAATGTTAATTTTTTTTCTATTTCTGCGAAGAATGTTATTGGAATTTTGATGCGGATTGAATTGAATCTGTAGATTGCTTTGGGTAGTATGGATATTTTCACAACATTAATTCTTCCAAACCATGAAAATGAAATGTCTTTCCTTCTTTTTGTGTACTCTTTAATTTCTTTCAGCAGTGATTTATAGCTCTCATTGTAGAGATCTTTCATCTTGGTTAAATTTATTCCTAGGTATTAATTTTTTTGGTAGCTATTGTAAATAGGCTTGCTTTCTTGATTTCTTTTTCTGCTAATTCATTGTTGGAGCATAAAAAGTCTACTGATTTTTGTATATTGATTTTGTATCCTGCAGAATTGCTGAATTCATTTATCAGCTCTAGGGATTTTTTGGTAGAGTCCTTAGGTTTTTCTATATATGGGATCATATCATCGGCAAACAGGGACAGTTTGGCTTCATCTTTTCCAGTTTGGATGCTCTTTCTTTTTTTCTCTTGCCTGATTGCTCTGGCTAGTACTTCCAATACTACGTTAAACAGGAGTGGTGAGAAAGGGCATCCTTGTCTTCTTCCTGTTCTTACAAGGTAAGATTTCAGCTTTTCCCCATTCAGGATGATATTTGGGGTGGGTTTGTTATGAATAGCTTTTATTGTGTTGAGATACTTTCTATACCTAAATTTTTGAGAGTCTTTATAATGAAGGGATGTTGAATTTTGTTAAATGCTTTTTCTGTGTCAATTGAGATAATAGTATGGTTTCATTGTCAATTTTTTTTTTGATTTGGTGTATCATATTTATTGATTTGTGTATGTTGAACCATCCTTGTATCCCTTAGATGAATCCAACTTGATCATGAATTATAATATTTTTGATGTGTTGCTGTATTCTGTTTGTATATATTTTGCTAAGGACTTTAGGGTCTATGTTCATCAAGGATATTGGTCTGTGGTTTTCTTTTCTTTGTTATATAATTGTCTGATTTGTGTATCAGGGTAATGCTGGCCTCATACAATGAGTTTTGGAGAATGGCCTCTGTTTCAATTTTTTGGAATAGTTTGAAAAGGATTGGTATTCATTCTTCCTTAAAGGTTTGGTAGAATTCAGCAGAGAAGCAATCTGCTCCAGAGGTCTTCTTTGATTGGAGGCTGCTGATTACTGCCTCAATCTCATTACTCATTATTGATCTGTTCAGGTTTTCTTTTCCTTCTTGATTCCGTCTTTGTAGTTGGATGTGTCCAGGAGTTTATCCATTTCCTCCATGTTTTCAATTGTATATGCTTGTTCATAATAGTCTCTAATGAGTCTCTGTATTCCTGTGATAATAGTTATAATGTCTTCTTTCTATTTCTGATTTTTTTT
>NW_007728659.1:5917-11054 GCF_000696425.1 Galeopterus variegatus | reverse complement strand
CGGAAAAAAAAAAAAAAAAAAAAAAAAAAAGAATTTATTGCAATAAATTTCCCTCTTATTTCTGCTTATGCTGTCTCCCATAGATTTTTGCATAATGTGTCTTTATTTTCATTAGTTTAAAGAAATTTTTATTTCCTGTTTAATTTGTTCTTCTATAGGTCATTCAAGAGCATGCTGTTTAATTTTCATGTATTTGTGTAGTTTCCAAAAATTGCTTATATTGATTTCTACTTTTAATCCATTGTGGTCTGAAAAGATACTTGAAATGTATAATTGAAGAAGACTTCCTCTGTCATGTAACTTCTCCTTGCTCTAAACTGAAATGTTTTTGTCTATTGCCTTTTAAGCAACAGACCCTTTTAGGATATTTGTTTCTAGAGTTTTTTTTATGGCTTTATTTGATCAATTAATCCAGGCTCATTGATCTTACATTACATAGTAATGATCAAAAAGAGGCCATGTATTTTCTTAGAGTACAGAATAAATTTTGTATGATTTTTAGGTTCGAATAGCAGAAGAAATCCTGAAATAATCATTTTTGGGAGTAATACTTTCAATATGATTTTTGTTGTTTTTCAAATCTAATCACCTAATTGTGGTCCCATTTCTTCACTAGGACTACCTATTCAGCTACTCTAGATAAAGCTACACAACTGATGCCAGATTCAGGTCATCCTGATACTGTACCAACTTAATACCATTTTAAAAAAGAAATGCATAAATATCATTTAAATAAAATTAATCTCCTAAATACTACTGTGAAAATTTGTGTTCAAAAACAAAGAAAACTTCAGTTCCCAGACAGGGATATCATTCCTTCGGAATTCCTTTTTTCACTGTATGGTGTTTTGCGGCCTTTGCCTACTCAGACAGCATCTAAATTTCTTTCAGACAATATTATTGTACTTTTTTATTTGCCTCATATATGGAAATAAAACTACTTAAGATGACAGAATTCTGTCTTTTCTTAGTGAAAAAATGATATCCAAATATAAATTAGGCACATATCCTATATAAAGCATGGATATAGGGTAAAAACTCATAGCCAGGAACAGGTATACAAGTAAATGTCATTAATAGATGCAATATGTCCTTTAAAAACTTCACACGAGATCTCAAAAAAAAAAGTTTTTTTTCAACAGAACAGTGAGCAATCTGGATTTAGATTGTAGGTGCGTTTTAAAATATAAGGGCAATAAAGTTTTGGATTGGCAAACATTGAACTTTGTATTGCACTAATTCTTACTGATGTAATCCATTCGTATGCAACCCTAAAAACACATTGAATTCAAACCTCAATTTAATTCTCTAAAAGAGCTCAAGGATAACTGTACAGCAAAGAATACTTACTTTGAAGTATGACTCATCACTTGATTTTATTTTCTTCATTGTCTTGGAAACACATTGTACATTAATTTTGTATTCTTTCTCTTGTCATACACTTCACATGCTTTCTTTGTGGATGATGATATAAGGAAAATGAGCTGTAAAGTACTTATGATTTGTTACAAATATCGATGTTATTAAGGCTGTGCCTTTGGAAACCTAATTGCCATATGCAAAATGACCTATTTAAAATATGAAATTCCCTTTTTATTTTATATATCTACCTAGATTTCTATTGTGTATATAATTTTGTAATTGTGCAGTATTTTTTAAGAATAGCCATAGTGGAGTATGGTAATTACTAATTTTACTTTTTAGGGTCATGAGAATTCATTCAGAATTCTTCAATATTAGAAATGCAATTCAGAATATAGTATTATTTCATAATTTTACTAACATGAAATCCTATAACAACTATGACTTTGATTACCTGGTAGATCAATAGAGATAATCTCACAAAGGGTGTGGCACAGTTATTGGTAATATGTCATTTATCTGTGTGGTTATGTCAAGTAATTTCAAAGCATTTTAACTAACATATTTAGGCCAGAAAATTTATACAACACTTGAGTCAGGGACTAAAGAAAAAAAAATTAAAAATAAAGTAGCAGTTCATTTGACTCATTATTTCCCATAGCTACAGAGCAAAAATCCAGAATATTACCTAATGTTAGAATAGCAATCATTTTAGATGCTGATACAGACTTATAAGGACTATGCAGACCACATCTGAGACAGCATCTGAGCTCAATAGGAAGGAGTATATTGATCATTTTCAATATCTGTTATGATTCCAGGAGGGGAAAAGGTGGGATGGATGTTTCTGGTAAATGTGAAAAGAAAGGTGATCAGCTGATGCTAGTCACCAACATATAGGGAAATTCCCAAGTTGTCAATGCTTAGAACTTGTTCACTCCTGGAATAAAAAATATAATAACAGTTTTATTTTTAAGCACTCTTTTTTCTAATTGCTTTTCAAAATGTGATCCAAAGATAATACTTATTAGAATCAACTGAGATTTGTGTACAAAAAAAGTTTCTTAGAAACTACCCCAAATGTAATGAATTACAGGTCTGAAAAAAAGGACCCAGGAATCTGAATTGTAAATAAACATTTTTGGTGATACCTGTGCATCCTAAATATTAAAAACAACTGCTCCAATAATTTGATCCAGTTATCTGCCATCTATCAAAATACAGAGATCAGTCAAAGACCCAGTCTATGGAAACATAAAAAGTTTATGGCCAATGACTTTTCTATCATTAGCAAAAGTCATTAGATAATCTTTGACAAATGTAGGAAAGTTCTGTATTATTTCTATTACTGGTTCTATGTCTTATATACTAATTCTGATAAGTCTTTGATTTAACCCCTGGTGTCTAAGTCCCTGGCTTATGCTTTTTATTCTTTCTAGGGAGCAGAGGCAACCCTGAACCTTATGAATGCAGTTTGATATGACTCATTTTTCTACTTAATGCTTCATTATCCTGTTTTTCATCAGCCGAACCCAAACTCTTATTTATTCACTTCTTTGGAATTCTTCGTCATTGAACTTCAGAATGTATTTAACATGCCTAATTGTAAATCTTTACTGGATCTTCATTTTATGGATCACATATTGCCGGGTGCCCAACTTATTAGCACTTCCTCATATACTCCAGGGATACTGTGCTTTGCATCTCCAATTGGTGTCCAATTGACTGCAGCAGGGTTTTCCCCATCCCATGTGCATATTACACCCTGTGAGATGTAGATTTTGTGTTGTTGCTTTGCCTCCCACGGATTTGTCACTCCTTTTCCCCTGGGTGATGGAGCTGCAAAAGATGACTCAAAGCCCATCTCTTCTGAGCAGTGAGAAGCCCTGAAAGGGGTTAATTTCCCAGAACCCTTAAGAGTGAGGCCTTCCTTCCATTTGAGAAATTAACCATGAACTGAGGTTCTCTTCCTGCATTTATTCTCCAGACCAGGAAGTTTCAGGAAGAGAACACAGGTGGGGTTTTTTCTAAGTATACTTTAACAAGTTTAACAATAGAAGCTGGTAACATTCAGTAACAAAAGCAAGGTGACATTCCATAATGCAATTTACAAGAAGTAAGTCGATCCACCAACAAAAGCTTGATTTTAGCAAACATTCTCTTCTTACAGCACTTCCCAGTATCTTTACATATCAATCAGTAACCTGTCTGTCTTTGAACCAGCAACCTTGCTGTGTTACAATTCTTTATCTTACAACAGAGACTATAGCCTGGGGAAAATTTCCTGTCCTTTGCAAGGTTAACATTTGAAACTGCAAGGCTTTGGAAAACTAGGCCCCATGAAATACATTTGCTTTATGTATACTTCACATTGTGTAACATTCAGACCCCCCATCACAAACATAAAAATCCTTCAGCACACAAAGTACTTGGAACAAAAAGGAACCCTGCTCAGACATACACCATTATTTTATCAGTTGGGTGATCCTTCCTGTAATGCTTCTATTAGATTCATTGCCTCTACATATCAATATTTCTCTTCAACCCCTCTGTCCTGGATTAGTGCAATATCTTCCAGTGTTTACCCTATTTCCATGTGTGATTTCCTGCCCTTTTACAGGTTGATTCCTATGCCTGGAATATTCTCTTTTGCAGAAAGCTCATCCTCGTAGGGTAGTACTTTTAAAAAGAAAAAAAAAAGAGCATACTTGACAAATATCAGAATCGATTATGACTATAAAAAACAGCCAAGACCAAAAGAATGTGTAACATAACTCCTCAATTTGAATTTTATTCTGATGTTATTTATGTATCTTTCTTCTACCAAACTCTGTGCAGCTGAGAACAGAGATTGTTTTTCACTAATGTTTATGTTTGCAGTCTCATGCAATGACTGCATTCCTGAATGAATACATTTTAGCAGGTAATATTCATTAAAAATGTTATAATCCATTAGTTTTAAGAATAAATTCATAAAGTCAATCAGATTTATTAACATATTCTACAAGTCATTAATTTCTTTCATCTTTAAATCCTAGGTATGTCAAGGATATGATAATTATGCTTTGCAGAATTAACCTTCTGTAAAGCCTACTTAAAATAATTTTTTTCAAATAGAAATTTTCAACATGAGCATGCCACCTTGTTGTTTCACTAGTCTTTCTTGTAATATAATTATTCAGATATCACATATTCTATTGCAACTTCTCTCTAAATATTATTTTTATTGGTGATTTTTCTATTATTAAAATTATTTTTATTTTACTATTGACACATAATAATTGCACACATTTATGGAGTGTGCAATTACATGTAATTGGCAATTACAAATGCCAATACATGTAATTGGCAGAACTTTCAAAATTCTCTCTTCTTGACATATTGAAATATACAATGTTATTGCTAACCATAGTCACTCCACTGTGTATTGATCAGATATATTAAATTTAACCATATTCACATCACCTTGTGTTAGGACATTGGAGATAGTTCCTCCCATCTACACCTAACTTTGTGCCCATTGAACAATCTCTGCTCCATTCGTTCCATTCCCCTCCTCCTCCCAGCCTCTGGCAATCACAAGTTTACACTTCACTTCTATGAAACCAACTGGTTTAGATTCCACAAATGAGTGTTACTATAGCTTTGTAGTATGTTTAGAAATCAGGTAGTGTGATGCCTCCAGCTTTATTCTTTTTTATTTTTTTTTTGCTCAGGGATTGCTTTGGCAATCAGGGTCTTTTGTAGTTCCATATAAATTTTAGGGTTTTTTTTT
>NW_007728659.1:0-4441 GCF_000696425.1 Galeopterus variegatus | reverse complement strand
CTCTTTACATCATATTTCCTTCCTGATGAACCCTAGGGCTGGAGAAATGTGCTGTTTTTTTACTTATTTTTAAGCAAAATGATTCTAACTCAAATAAAACAGTGTCATAAAGATGAATGGATTATACAAAACCATCCTGTTTTGAAGCACCGCATAAATTTAGTGAACAAAGGAGTAAGTTAGAATTTACTTCTAATCCTATTTTGATATTAGTATATAATATAATTCCTTTTTAAGAGAAATAAGACGATGTTCCAGGAATAGTCTTATTCATCAGAGAGAGTCCAGGATGTAGAGTTGTCACAAGAACAGATTAACATTTTGTACTTTGGTTGGACCCTTAATCCTAATGTCTTGAAGTGGCAGACATAAGAAGACTATAAGGTACAGAGTAACGTGTTCATCATATCCAACCCAGAACCCTGGGGCAGGACAGTGAACCTGTAAGGAGCTTCTAGAGATTACACCCGTCTGGTCCCATGTCCCTGGCCTGTAGCCACTTATTCCTGTACACACTGCAGTCCTGCATAGGAGCATCCTGCCCTTCTTTACTCTCATTTCCAGAAACCTCCATGTAGCTAGTGAGCCACATGAGGAGGCTTTGTCTCTGCACTTTAAAAATACTGCATCCTATTTAAATGTAGTGCATAATACTATTCCAAATTACTGTTTCAATTGCCCACAGTGATCTTTAATGTTACTTCCTCTGTGAAATTGCATCTAAGTTAAAAGGTGATGGGGACTGACTCTAATTCTACCTNGTGCAATTACATGTAATTGGCAATTACAAATGCCAATACATGTAATTGGCAGAACTTTCAAAATTCTCTCTTCTTGACATATTGAAATATACAATATATTAAATTTAACCATATTCACATCACCTTGTGTTAGGACATTGGAGATAGTTCCTCCCATCTACACCTAACTTTGTGCCCATTGAACAATCTCTGCTCCATTCGTTCCATTCCCCTCCTCCTCCCAGCCTCTGGCAATCACAAGTTTACACTTCACTTCTATGAAACCAACTGGTTTAGATTCCACAAATGAGTGTTACTATAGCTTTGTAGTATGTTTAGAAATCAGGTAGTGTGATGCCTCCAGCTTTATTCTTTTTTATTTTTTTTTTGCTCAGGGATTGCTTTGGCAATCAGGGTCTTTTGTAGTTCCATATAAATTTTAGGGTTTTTTTTTATTTCTGAGAAGAATGTCATTGTTATTTTGATAGGGATTACATTAAATCTATAGATCACTTTGGGTAGTATGGCCATTTTAAGGATATTAATTCTTCCAATCCATGAACATGGGATATCTTTCCATTTATTTTTGTCTTCTTCAAGTTCTTTCATTAATGTTTTATAGTAGTCATTGTAGAAATCTTCCATCTCTTCAGTTAAATTTATTCCTAGGTATTTTATTGTTTTGTAGCTATTACAAAAGGGATGGCTTACCTTCTTTCTTTTTCTGATAGTTTGTTACTCGTGATAAAAATGCCATGCTACTAATTTTTTGTATGTTGATTTTGTAACCTGCAACTTTACTGAAGTTGTTTATTAGTTCTAATAGTTTCTTAGTGGAGTCTTTAGGGTTTTCTCTATATAAGATCATGTCATCTGCCAAGGGGCACAATTTAACTTCCTCCTTTCCCATTTGAATGCTGTTTATTTCTTTTTCCTGCCTAGTTGCTCTGGCTAGGACTTTCAGTACTGTGCTGAATAAAAGTGGTAAGAGTGGGCATTGTTGTTGTATTCCAGATCTGACCTGGTTGGTTATTTAATTTTGTGTTTTTAGATTTAGTTGTAACTAAAGGCTTTTTATGTTCTGTCTTTTTTTTTTTTTACTATGTTTGTTTTCTGATTTATCACTCTGGGCTTCTATGTGTATAACTTTCTCTGAGATAATCTTCTCTGAATATTAAATTCCAAATATGTAAGTTTACACACACATTTTGGACATAGAATTGGGTGATAAATTTCTTACCTCATCCAAAAATAATATTTAAAACATGTTAACATGATTTTAATTTCTAATTTGAATAATTACATTATTTTTTTAAAAGTAAAACATAATTTCCTTTAATTGGATCTGTTTATTGTTAAAATGCATTCTAGAGAAAGAAATAGAAAAGCATGTCATAGATTACCAAATTAAAACACTTTGTAATAAAATGTAAAAATTAGTTTTCAACAACTCTGGAAAATACAGTATGGATATTAACCAAAGTTATATCAAAAATTGCACCTGCATCTTGTCTTCAATATCCAAATGGCTAAGATCTTACCTTAAAAACAGACATTCTCCTTCCTTGGGTTGTTCAGTCACTGAAAGTCCACATCCTCAGCATCCTGTGCTGATTCCTTCACTCCTACAGGCCTTTTGTGCTGGTGCCACACTCCTTCACTCAGAACATGGTCCAACCTGAGCTTTTCTTTTTTTTTTTTTTAAACAGAATACAGCTTTGCAATTTTATATCATACTACAAATTGGTTTTTAGCTATTTTAGGTGATTCAATCTTTTTAGTCCATTACTATAAAGAAATAGGGAGTTCTACTTGATTCCCCTTGTTACTAGATTAGGGAAGATTTTAACTAAGTGGTCAACAAAAGAAATTTGCCTCTCTACACATGTTACCCAGTTTATCGGTATAATGTTCAAACATTTTTTGTTTATATCCATTAATGGGAGTTTCTATAGATTTAGGGAATTGCCTGACAGGTCCAGTGAGTTTCTAAGACCCAAACTTTTTGCAGAAGATCAGTCCCTGGCATTTCTGGAAGACTGCCTTTGCCTAGGGGATAGCTTTTCCCGGAGACCGATTGAAAACTTAGGTAAATGGAGAAGCTATCAGCTTATCTGATAACCAGAAAGATAGACCAGCAACATATCTACAAGGTATTGCCTATTCTGTCGCCTTATTAATAAAGTATGAGTTTTTAACTTTCACAGAACAGAAATTGAAACTGAAAACAAAGGAAGATTTGAGAATATGTTAGCTTGAAGTGAAATTTGAAATTCGCTTTAGTATGCTTTACTCTGTCAGCATCTCTACCTTACTGCAATCGATTTTTAAATGTCTTCCTTCAATTATTCATCCAGGAAAAAAATTACTGTGTACTTACTATGTGCTAGATATTTTTATATGCAGTAGTAATACATTAGTGAACAAAAAATATAAAGTCTTCTTCCTCGTAAAGCTTACGTACCAGAGAGATCAGAACAATGATATAAAATAAACACAATTAAGTAAATTATGTACTTTAGAGATTGAAATGAGGTTTTAAAAAATAAAATAGAGCAGAATACAGTTACTCTGTTTTGCTGGGTGGGGAAGGAGGTTGTGTTTGAAAGCCCACATAGCACTGTTTCCTGATAGAGGGTGTTCAGCGATGCTCCAGTAAAAGCTTGATTAATGAAAACAAAAGCTTTTGCTTTATAGGATTCCAAATTACCATCATCTCTACTCAGCTTCTTTGTTTGTCTTCTTCCCATCATAAAAATGCATGTAAAGTGCCAATCTATATTGGGAAACTTTTCTAGACAGACAGCCTGTAGTTATGAATTTAACCTACCTTGTTCTTATAAATTCCTACCATTGTATCATTTTCTTCATCCAAATACATCCACTGAAGAATTTAAAGTTATTCTGGACTTACTGGGCTTGGGTTTAGGGCCTATACTCTTTACATCATATTTCCTTCCTGATGAACCCTAGGGCTGGAGAAATGTGCTGTTTTTTTTACTTATTTTTAAGCAAAATGATTCTAACTCAAATAAAACAGTGTCATAAAGATGAATGGATTATACAAAACCATCCTGTTTTGAAGCACCCCATAAATTTAGTGAACAAAGGAGTAAGTTAGAATTTACTTCTAATCCTATTTTGATATTAGAATATGATATAATTCCTTTTTAAGAGAAATCAGATGATGTTCCAGGAATAGTCTTATTCATCAGAGAGAGTCCAGGATGTAGAGTTGTCACAAGAACAGATTAACATTTTGTACTTTGGTTGGACCTTTAATCCTAATGTCTTGAAGTGGCAGACATAAGAAGGCTATACGGTACAGAGTAACGTGTTCATCATATCCAACCCAGAACCCTGGGGCAGGACAGTGAACCTGTAAGGAGCTACTAGAGATTACACCCGTCTGGTCCCATGTCCCTGGCCTGTAGCCATTTATTCCTGTACACACTGCAGTCCTGCATAGGAGCATCCTGCCCTTCCTTACTCTCATTTCCAGAAACCTCCATGTAGCTAGTGAGCCACATGAGGAGGCTTTGTCTCTGCACTTTAAAAATACTGCATCCAGGGCCGGCCCAGTGGCTCACTGGATGGTGCGCCGCTTGGGAAGCGAGGCGGTGCTCCCGTCCGAGGGTCAGATCCCACGTATAGACCGGTTCCCACTCACTGGCTGAGCGAGGCGCGGGAGCAGCACCGAG